>NC_054825.1:89985409-90288439 GCF_018345385.1 Vulpes lagopus | reverse complement strand
ATCTATATAAATTATTTGGTATTCCTCTACATGGAATATTTGACTATTTTCCCCATTTGTTTATTTACTTATTCATCTACTTGTATAAGTATAGACGCACTGATATTTGTTTTGGAATTTAGTTTGTAACCCAACACTACTTTTTTTACATACTTTGACTACTTTGACATCCCCCCCTCATTGTATGTATATATGTATGTATGTATTATGTGTTTGTGTCTGTGCTGAGAATTTTCTTTCTCATATACTATATGATGCTCGAGGTTCATCTTGTATATTCCCTTCCCCATTCCTGGAATCAGTCATTTCTCCAAATACACCCATGTGCCCCTAGTCAATATCTTTAGTAAGCTAAACATGAATTTATACTGATGTCTCTAACTTTAATCTATTACTAGAAGGATCATAATTCCTTACACCATCTACTCTGTAAATTCCTTCTCAAAAATGAGAAACTGGATCCTTCTATTTTTTATTCTTATTTTTATTGGAGTTCAATTTGCCAACATACAGCATAACACCCAGTGCTCATCCTGCCAAGTGCTCATTGCCCATCACCCAGTCACCCCAACCCACTGCCCACTTCCCCTTCCACTACCCCTTGCTCATTTCCCAGAGTTAGGTGTTTCTCATGTTTTGTCACCCTCACTGATATTTTCACTCATTTTCTCTCCTTTCCCTTTATTCCCTTTCACTATTTTTTATATTCCCCAAATGAATGAGACCATATAATGTTTGTCCTTTTCCGATTGACTTATTTCACTCAGCATAATACCCTCCAGGTCCCTCAACATCGAAGCAAATAGTGGGTATTTGTCGTTTCTAATGGCTGAGTAATATTCCATTGTATACATAGACCACATCTTCTTATCCATTCATCTTTCGATGGACACCCAGGCTCCTTCCACAGTTTGGCTATTGTGGACATTACTGCTATAAACACTGCGGTGCAGCTGTCCCGGCATCTCACTGCATCTGTATCTTTGGGGCAAATCCCCAACAGTGCAATTGCTGGGTCATAGGGCAGATCTATTTTTAACTCTTTGAGGAACCTCCACAGGGTCTTCCAGAGTGGCTGCACCAGTTCACATTCCCACCAACAGGGTAAGAGGGTTCCCTTTCTCCACAGCCTCTCCAACATTTGTGGTTTCCTGCCTTGTTAATTTTCCCCATTCTCAGTGGTGTGAAGTGATATCTCATTGTGGCTTTGATTTGTATTTCCCTGATGGCAAGTGATGTGGAGCATTTTCTCATGTGCTTGTTGGCCATGTCTATGTATTCCTCTATGAAATCTCTGTTCATGTATTTTGCCCATTTCATGATTGAATTGTTTGTTTCTTTACTGTTGGGTTTAATAAGTTCTTTATAGATCTTGAATACTAGCCCTTTATCTTATATGTCATTTGCAAATATCCTCTCCCATTCTGTAGGTTGTCTTTTAGTTTTGATGACTGTTTCTTTGGCTGTGTAGAAGCTTTTTATCTTGATGAAGTCCCAATAATTCATTTTTGCTTTTGTTTTTCTTGCCTTCATGGATGTATCTTGCAAGAAGTTGCTGTGGCCAAGTTCAAAAAGGGTGTTGCCTGTGTTCTCCTCTAGGATTTTGATGGAATCTTGTCTCACATTTAGATCTTTCAATCATTTTGAGTTACTTTGTGTATGGTGTAAGAGAGTGGTCTAGTTTCATTCTTCTGCATGTGGATGTCCAATTTTCCCAGCACCATTTATTGAAGAGACTTTTTCCATGGATCCTTCTGTTTGCCATCTATTCATTTAATTGTTCAATTCCAGTACATATGTGTGCTGTTTTCAGAAATGTAAATCCCACCCTTATGAAAGAAACTTCACCAGTAAGAACATAGCTGTTAAACTCTGTTAAAGTATATTAAAGAATAATGTATATGGGGCACCTGGAAGGTCCAGTCAGTGAAGGGTCCAACCGTTGATTTTGGCATAGGTCATAATCTACTGTGTCAAGCTCTACACTCAGTATGCAATCTTCTTAAGGATTCTCTCTCTTCCTCTGCCCCTCCCCCTACTTTCTCTTTCTCTCTCTCAAAATAAATAAAATCTTAAAAAAAGGAAGAATAATGCAATATAATAGAGTAGGTTCATTTTTTGTTCTCTTTCAAATGTAAGATCTTTCATTAGCAGGCAAATCTATCATTGTAATAAAGTTTGATACATAAGGAAAGAAAAGACAAACATGATCATATCAAAATTGATGGCCTAAAAATGTTTGACACATTATGCCAGCCATTCCTGTTATGATACTAAGAAGGATAGACATAGAGGGAATACTCATAAGTATTATAGAGCTTAATCATCTGTAACTAAGTCTTCAAAGGAAAAATATATAAGGATATTAAAAAATTATGAAATTCTTGAATAGACAGAAGGGATTATTGAGAGTTGTTTTAGCATTGTGTTGGAACTGATATGTTCTTGTCTTGGCTAATTCATTAATATGTAGGGACAGGGGTTAATTTGTAGAATTTGTCATGTACGGAAGCAAATAATTTCTGTCTGGTGGAAGAGATAGTCCTAGTTATGGTTCTTTATGATCCTGCTGGCTATTAACAAGTTTTATATCTTACCTAGCATTATAATCCTAACATTTCTCCATCAACTGCATATATGTGAATGCATTGTAACAACTTAGCAGCCCCTCAATAATTAATAAGTTTAAGAAAATATTTTTGCGTGTTAATTTTATATTTGTATGAAATTCTTACTTTTACATTTAAAAAAACTATACTTTAACATTGATTAAACTTACAAATAAGTAAAACATATAATATTTTTAAATAATTAGTAATATGACAAAAAGACATAAAACACATAAATAGAAAAAATAGATAAGATTAAATACAACCAACCATAAAACAGAGCCAAAAATAGAAATTAAAGATGGTTTGTTTAATATCATCCAATTTCCATTAATTAAATATGTAGTAAAATTATATACTTCTTAATATGTGAGACAAGTCATAGTAGAGATAAAAAATAGCTACAAAATAATCACAAAATCTATAAATTCCCAAAAATTATTTTTTAAAGATTTATATGTTTATTTGAGAGAGAAAGAGAGAAGAGAGAGCACGAGCACTTGGGGGAGGACAGAAGAAGAGGGAGAGAAGCAGACTCCCCGTGAGCAGGGAGCCTGAAATTGTGGAGCTCAATCCCAGGACCATGAGATCATGACCTGAGCCTAAATCAAAAGTCAGATGCTCAACCAACAGAGCCACCTAAGCACCCCATCTCCTAAATTATTTTTAACAAAAATGTGTAACTAAACTATCTGAAAATTATCTAAAGAAAATACAGAAGTATATAAAGCTAAGGTCAAAAAAGATGAAGAATAGCATCTTGACCTTATAAGAAAGATTTAGTTTGACCATTTAAAAAAATATCAAAAATTTATACCAGGCCACTCAATGCCATTTTTTAAAACCTGAAAATATTATCTTTTAAAAAGTGGTACATAATCTTTCTTTAAAAAATCTTTTAAAAGTCGTACAGAGAGTATGTGCCTTGAAAATTCCCTTTAATCCAGTAGTATAACAACCTATTAAACATAAGGAAAAAAACAAAAATAAAAAAAGGAAATTAATAACAAAGATATGGTAAAATGTATCTTTGGGTGAACAGTGGAACAGAAACACAAAACACTGACCAAGAATGAAGCTACAGACGTCCTGGGCCCTGGGAGTCAGAGAGAGGAGGGGAAACCAGATTGATACAGTGTGGTGCCTGAGTGTCTCCTTTGTCTAAATGTCTGCCCTTGGCTATGGTCAGGATCCCAGGGTCCTGGGATTGAGTCCCAAATCAGGCTCCCTTCTCAGCGGGGTGTCTGCTTCCTACTCCACTACCCTGCTCCTGCACTCTTTCTCTCTCAATAAATACATTTTTAAAAAATTTTAAAAAATAAAACACTGAGCCAGGAGAGTTTCAGTTGGGTTACCCTGCTCATAAAAGGGAACCAAACAACAAAAATCCTGCAACCTATTATCAGATGTTCTGCTATTACCAGAAACTCTGGGCCTAAGGTAGCAGGGACAAAGACATGTCTTTCTGAGGGAAATTAGGATGTCAATGGTCCTGTTTAGTTCTATCTTAGCCCTAGTAACCTAGGTGACAGTAATTCATCATCAATCCTAAATTCCTCTTTCTTCCTAGAATCCCAAAACAAGCAGAGGGGGAGGGGATATCCCTCAGGAGATAGGAAATCCCTGAGTAAAAGCAAGAGAAGAAAGCAAGGAATAGGAAAAGAGAGACACATCATACAGTCTTCTGTCTATAAACAAAAATTACAAATGCCCAAAGAAATATAGACTGAGAAAGATCATCATCAAAATAAATTAATATATATTGTCAAATCTATATTAAGCTAATTGTACAGAAAAACTTGACAAAGAATTTATAAAAAGGAAACTAAAAAAAAAAAAATAAAAAAAAAATAAAAAAAAAATAAAAAAAAAAAAAGGAAACTAAGCCGAGATTAAAAAAAAAAAAAAAACTTTAGAAAAAAAAAAACAACTTTAGAACTCTCAAAATGAAATAATGCAGTCATTTAAACAGAAAATAGAATATGTGATATTGGATACAAAGACTATATTAATGAATTCAGAAGATTGGACTAAGAGTAGTTAAGATAGAAAAATACAAAAGACAAAATAGAAAAACAATAGAAAAGATAAGGAAAATAGATTAAAAAATCACATTTGTTTAGGAGTTTAGAAGAAGACATTATACAGAATGGAAAAAAATGATGTTTGATTAAATAATTGTTGAAAATTCTCCAAAGGCAAGAAATTAATAAACATATAGATACAGCATGTTGAATTATCAGTGTGAAAAATAAAAATAAATCTACATTTAGAATGATTACAATGAAGCTATATGACATCAACAATAAAAAGACTATCTTAAAAGATACCATTAAAAACCTATCTTATCTTTAAAGATGTAAATTACCTGTATCATTAGTAATAGTTTAGAGAAATGTTTTCAGATTATTGAAGGAAAGTAACTATGTTGGCAATCAGTAACCAAATATAAATTTTTCATTCAAGAGTAAGGGAAATGTAAAGACATTCTCAGACAAATCTAAGAGAATTTATCACCCAGAGATTAAATTCTTAAAGATTAAAGTCTTTAAGATCATTAAAATCACCAAAAAAAAAAAAAGATATGCACCAATAAGACTACAAAGTAGAGGGTATGTATTATAAGCAAAATATTGGCACATAATATTTGATAAAACAATTTATTTGGAAATTATTGAGTGTAAAGGTATTTAATAATAATATATGTATATTTTATGAAACTTAAATTTATTTATTTATTTTTTTTTTGAAACTTAAATTTAAATACAAACAATAAAAATAAAGTTGTTAAGCATGCAAAATTTCCCTAGTAGCTGTTTTTTTAATTACTTAAGTGCATAATCAAATTCAGTAACGAATAGAAATTAAATATTTTATTTTATTTTATTTTATTTTTATTTTACTGGAGTTCAATTTGCCAATATATAGTATAACATCCAGTACTCATACCGTCAAGTGCCCGCCTCAGTGCCCATTCCCCGGTCACCCAGCCCCCCACCCACCTCCCCTTCTGCTTCCTCTGGTTCCTTTCCCAGAGTTAGGAATCTCACATGTTCTATCACCCTCACTGACATTTCTCACTCATTTTCTCTCCTTTCACTTTTATTCCCTTTCACTATTTTTTATATTCCCAAAATGCATGAGGCCATATAATGTTTGTCCTTCTCCGATTGGCTCACTTCACTCAGCACAATACTTTCCAGTTCCATCCATGTTGAAGCAAATGGTGGGTATTTGTCATTTCTAATGGCTGAGGAATATTCCATTGTATACATAGACCACGTCTTCTTTATCCATTCATCTTTCGATGGACACCCAGGCTCCTTCCACAGTTTGGCTATTGTGGACATTGCTGCTATAAATATTGGGGTGCAAGTGTCCTGCCATTTCACTGCATCTGTATCTTTGGGTTAAATCCCCAGCAGTGCAATCGCTGGGTCATAGGGCAGATCTATTTTTAACTCTTTGAGGAACCTCCACAGGGTCTTCCAGAGTGGCTGCACCAGTTCACATTCCCACCAACAGTGCAGGAGGGTTCCCTTTCTCCGCATCCTCTCCAACATTTGTGGTTTCCTGTCTTGTTAATTTTCCCCATTCTCACTGATGTGAGGTGGTATCTCATTGTGGTTTTGATTTGTATCTCCCTGATGGCAAGTGATGCAGAGCATTTTCTCGTGTGCTTGTTGGCCATGTCTATGTCTTCCTCTATGAAATCCCTGTTCATGTATTTTGCCCATTTCATGATTGGATTGTTTGTTTCTTTGCTGTTGGGTTTAATAAGTTCTTTAAAAATCTTGGATACTAGCCCTTTATCTGACATGTCATTTGCAAATATCTTCTCCCATTCTGTAGGCTGTCTTTTAGTTGTGTTGATGGTTTCTTTTGCTGTGCAGAAGCTTTTTATCTGATGAAGTCCCAATAATTCATTTTTGCTTTTGTTTCCCTTACCTTCATAGATGTATCTTGCAAGAAGGTTGCTGTGGCCAAGTTCAAAAAGGGTGTTGCCTGTGTTCTCCTCTAGGGTTTTGATGGATTCTTGTCTCACATTTAGATCTTTCATCCATTTTGAGTTTATCTTTGTGTGTGGTGAAAGAGAGTGGTCTAGTTTCATTCTTCTGCACGTGGCTGTCCAATTTTCCCAGCACCATTTGTTGAAGAGACTGTCTTTTTTCCAGTGGATACTCTTTCCTGCTTTGTTGAATATTAGTTGACCATAGAGTTGAGGGGCCTTTTCTGGGTTCTCTTCTGTTCCATTGATCTATGTGTCTGTTTTTGTGCCAGTACCACACTGTCTTAATGACCACAGCTTTGCAGTACAATTTGAAATCCAGCTATGTGATGCCCCGGCTCTGGTTTTCTTTTGCAATATTACCCTGGCTATTCGGGATCTTTTCTGATTCCACATAGATCTTAAGATGATTTGTTCCAACTCTCTGAAGTAAGTCCATGGTATTTTGATAGGGATTGCATTAAATGTGTAAATTGCCCTGGGTAACATTGACATTTTCACAATATTAATTCTGCCAATCCATGAGCATGGAATATTTTTCTATCTCTTTGTGTCTTCCTCAACTTCTTTAGGAAGTGTTCTTTAGTTGTTAGGGTATAGATCCTTTACCTCTTTGGTTAGGCTTATTCCAAGGTATCTTATGCTTTTGGGTACAATTGTAATGGGACTGACTCCTTAATTTCTCTTTCTTCAGTCTCATTGTTAGTGTATAGAAATGCCACTGATTTCTGGGCACTGATTTTTGTATCCTGCCACAACTGCTGAATTGCTGTATGAGCTCTAGCAATCTTGGGGGTGGAGTCTTTTGGGTTTTCTATGTACAGTATCATGTCATCTGCAAAGAGGGAGAGTTTGACATCTTCTTTGCCAATTTGAATGCCTTTTCTTTCTTTTTGTTGCCTGATTGCTGAGGCTAGGACTTCTAGTACTATGTTGAACAGCAGTGGTGAGGGTGCATCACTAAAAGTGTTCCTGATCTTAGGGGAAAGGCTCCCAGTGTTTCCCCATTGGGAATGATATTTGCTGTGGGCTTTTTGTACGTGGCTTTTAAGATGCTGAAGAATGTTCCCTCTATTCCTACACCCTGAAGATTTTTTATCAGGAATGGATGCTGTATTTTGTCAAATGCTTTCTCTGTATCTGTTGAGAAGATCATATGTTTCTTGTTTAATCTCTTGTTGATATGATCTATCACGTTGATTGCTTTATGAGTGTTGAAGCAGCCTTGCCTCCCGGGGATAAATCCCACGGTCATGGTGAATAATCTTCTTAATGTCCTGTTGGATCCTATTGGCTAGTATCTTGTTGAGAATTTTTGCATCCATGTTCATCAGGGATATTGGTCCATAATTCTCCTCTTTGGTGGGGTCTTTGGTTTTGGAATTAAGGTGACGCTGGCCTCATAGAACGAGTTTGGAAGTACTCCATCTCTTTCTATCTTTCCAAACAGCTCTAGTAGAATAGGTATGGTTTCTTCTTTAAAGGTTTGATAGAATTCCCCTGGGAAGCCATCTGGCCCTGGATTTTTGTGTCTTGGGAGGTTTTTGATGACTGCTTCGATTTCCTCCTTGGTTATCAGCCTGTTTCAGGTTTTCTGATTCTTTCTGTTCCCGTTTTAGTAGTTTGTGGTTTTCCAGAAATGCGTCCATTTCTTCTAGATTGCTTAATTTATTGGTGCATAGCTGCTTATAATATGTTTTAAAATCGTTTGTATTTCCTTGGTATTGGTTGTGATCTCTCCTTTTTCATTCATGATGTTATTAATTAGAGTCTTTTTTGTTTTAATAAGGCTGGTAATGGTTTATCTATTTTATTAATTCTTTCAAAGAACCAACTTCTGTTTTTCTTGATCTGTTCCACAGTTCTTCTGGTCTCTATTTCACTGAGTTCTGCTTGAATATTTATTAACTCTCTTCTGTTTGGTAGAGGTTTTATTTGCTGTTCTTTCTCCAGTTCATTTAGGTGCAAGATTAGCTTGTGTATTCGAGTTTTTTCCAATTATTGAGGGATGCTTGTTTTGTGATGTGTTTCCCTCTCAGGACTGCTTTTGCTGATTCCCAAAGATCTTTTTTTTTTTTTAATTTAAGATTTTATTTATTTATCATGAGAGACAGAGAGAGAGAGAGATTGAGAGAAAGAGGGAGGGAGAGAGAGAGAGAGAGAGAGAGAGAGAGAGAGGCAGAGGGAGAAGCATCCTCCACATAGGGAGTCCGACATGGGACTCAAGCCTGACAGGGGACTCGATCCCGGATCTCCAGTATCACACCCTGGGCTGAAGATGGGGCTAAACCAGTGAGCCACCCAGGCTTCCCAAGTATCCCAAAGATTTTGAACAGTTGTATCTTCATTCTCATTAGTTTCCATGAATCTTTTAAATTCTTTTCTAATTTCCTGGTTGACCCTTTCATCTTTTATTTAGCAGGATGGTCTTTAACTTCCACGTGTTTGAATTTCTTCCAAATTTCGTCATGTGATTGAGTTCTAGTTTCAAAGCATTATGGTCTGAAAACATGCAGGGGACAATACCAATCTTTTGGTATCAGTTGAGACCTGATTTGTGACCCAGTATGTGATCTATTCTAGAGAAAGTTCCACGTACACTTGAGAAGAATGTGAATTCAGTTGTGTTTGGAAGTAAAGTTATGTACATATCAGTGACATCCATCTGGTCCAGTGTATCATTTAAAGCTCTTGTTTCTTTGGAGATGTGCTTAGAGTGTCTGTCATTTGTAGAAAGCACCATGTTGAAGTCTCCCAATATTAGTGTATTATTATCTAAATATGTCTTAACTTTGGTTATTAATTGATTGATATACTTGGCAGCTCCCATATTAGGGGCATAAATATTCATGATTGTCTTGTTGGATGGATCCTTTAAGTATGATATAGTGTCTCTCTTCATCTCTTACTACAGTCTTTGGGATAAACTTTAATTTATCTGATATGAGGATGGCTACCCCTGCTTTCTTTTGACGACCATTTGAGTGGTAAATGGTTCTCCAATGTTTCATTTTCAGGCTGTAGGTGTCCTTAGGTCTAAAATGAGTCTCTTGTAGACAGAAAATAGATGAGTCTTGCTTTCTTATAAGTCTGAAACCCTGTGTCTTTTGATGGGGTCATTAAGCCCATTGACGTTCAGAGTTACTATTGAAAGATATGACTTTAGTGTCATCATAATACCTATTCAGTCCCTGTTTTTGTGGATTATTTCTTTGGGTATTTATTTATTTATTTATTTATTTATTTATTTATTTATTTATTATTTTGTTTTTACAGAATCTGGCTTAATATTTCTTGCAGAGCTGGTTTGGTGGTCACATATTCTTTCAGTTTCTGCCTTTCCTGGAAGCTCTTTATCTCTCCTTCTATTCTGAATGAGAGCCTTGTTGGATAGGTTTATTCTTGGCTGCATGTTCTTCTCATTTAGGACCCTGCATATCTCCTGCCAGCCCTTTCTGGCCTGCCAGGTGTCTGTGGAGAGGTCTGCTGTTAATCTAATATTTCTCCCCATATAAGTTCGGGATCTCTTGTCTCTTGCTGCTTATTTAAGGATCTTCTCTTTATCTTTGGAATTTGCAAGTTTCACTATTAGATGGCGAGGTGTTGAACGGTTTTTATTGTTTTTAGGAGGGGGACCCCTCCATCTCCTGGATCTGAATGCCTATTTCCCTCGCCAAATTAGGGAAGTTCTCAGCTATGATTTGTTCAAATATGCTTTCTGGTCCTCTGTCCCTCTCAGAGCCCTCTGGAATCCCAATTAAATGTAGATTTTTTCCTTCTGAGGCTGTCATTTATTTCCCTTAACCTTTCCTCATGGTATTTTAATTGTTTTTCTCTTTTTTTCCTCAGCTTCCTTCCTTGCCATGATCTTGTCTTCTATGCCACTCACTCTTTCTTCTACCTCATTAACCCTCATCTTAGGACCTCCAGTTTGGATTGCATCTCATTTAATTGATTTTTAATTTTGGCCTGATTAGTTCTAAATTCTGCCATCATGAAGTCTCTTGAATCCTTTATGCTTTTTCCAGAGCCACATTAGCTTTATATTTGTGCTTCTGAACTGGCTTTCTGACATCAACATGTAATCCAAATTCTCTAACTCTGTGGGAGAGAGTAGTTTTCTGATTCTTTTTTTGTGGGGAGTTCTTTCTAGTCATTTTACTCAGTGCAGAGTGGCTAAAAACACGTTGTACTGGAAAAAGAGAAAAAAAGAAAAAGAAAACAAACAAAAACAAAAATGAGAAACAAGGAGGAGTATCCTCTGGTTCTATATATTATAAATCCCTTGATTTCTCCTGGAGCTTTCCAGTGCTGCTCGGTCAAGAACTTTGTCTTCCCCTGTCCTTCCAGCTGGTCTTCTGGGAGAGGGGTCTGCTGTGCTGTCAGGTGTGTGCACCTGGGGGAGCTGTCCCACCCCCTGCCAGGTGTTGGGCTCAGTGGCAGCTGTTGACCCTGTGAGGCCCCTGTCCCCTGGTGGCCCCGCCCCTCCCAGGCACAGGGTGACACCAGGAGGAACAACCCCACTGGCGGGGGCCAGCTCTCCAGCACTGGAGTCAGCCCCCACAGTAACTACCACATTCTCCCAGTCTGCACTGACCTGGATGCTCTGGGGGTGGGGGGCACTGACCTGCACAGCTTGGGGGTGCCTGGTGGCAGGATTGTCCTCACTCTCCTGTGCCCTCCAGGCCTCCGCTGGAGGGGAGCCCGGGATCCTGGGTTGTGTCCCCGATGCCCTGGGATCCTGGGCCTGCACCGCTGGAATCACGCTCCTGAAGGCAGCAGGGCGTAGCCCCCTACCCGTGGAGCCGCCCCCTGAGCTTCTCCCCGAGGCCCCCAGGAGACTGGAGTCCCCACTGCCCCTCCTTCAGTTCTGCCCCAGCTCCCTGGGAGCGCCTTGCCCTCCGGGAAGAACCTGGTGTGGATTTTTAAAGCTCCTTCTTCTCAGGGGCTGTGCTTTCCTGTCCTGGAGGCTCCCGCCACCCCCCTTGGGTGGGCTCCTGGAAGGGGGGAGCTCCCCTACATGATTCTTTTTTATTCTTATTTTTTCCGTCTTCCTACCTGTTAGAAGTGCAAACTCTTCTCTCTGTAGCGTTCTGGCTGTTCCCTCTTTAAATCTCAGGTGGAATTCGAAGGTTTTCAGGATGATTTGAAAGTTGTCTAGGTAAGTTGGTGGGGCCAGGTGACTTTGGGACCCCACCCCTCTGCCATCTTGCCCCACCCTCCTAGAAATTAAATCTTGATCACAAGGAAAATAAAAAGCTGTAAGATATTTAATCCTATGGAATATGGGGATAAAAAAAAGTGAGAAAACAAAATAGAATAATAAATATTGCATTCAAAATAATGTAGAAAGATGTTTAAAACATGTCAGTAATAAAATACATTAAATGCATCCATTAAAACGTCAGATAATCATGTTGGTTTTAAAAAATCAGCCCTATGCTACCTCTAAGAGTCATACATGAAATAAAGTGAAAATGAACATAAGAAACATTGGTTGCCAAAAAATTAGTACAAAATGATGGATGCCACATGAAGTAAGGTATCCGTTTCTCATAAAAACAGGTAAGCAAAGACAGAAGCATATTTTACTTCCAATGCATAGACAATATGTATTCTTTTGACTGTATATGAAACTAAGTCTAAAGTAAAAAAAAAAAAGCTTCAAAGATCAGTGTCACACAAAATATATTTTATGACAACACCACATTAAATTAAAGAAAAAAAACAATTCAAATATAGCAAAAAAAAATACATTGTTTGGAAATTTAAAAAATACACAGCTAAGGACCTCAATAGATAAAATCAAAATGAAAATTTTGAAGCTTATGTAAGCTATTTAAGATAACTGAATCTGCAATTAAAATTTTCAAAACTTCTTGCTACAAATACTTGCCAGAAATACAAGTGTTCAGGCGTATCTTTCTCAAAAATTCCAGCAATAGGTATTCCCTATTTCTTTCAATCTGATACTGGGAAATAAACAAAGCTTTTTGATTCATTTTACAAAGTTAGTGTAACCTTAAACAGTACCTAAAACCTGATAAAGACTTTATAGGAAAATAAAATCAAAAGCCAGCATAACATACAAAGAGATGAAAAATCTGAGATAAAACAAAATTGCATTGAATAATATATCAGCACCAATTGCAGTTTACTCAGAAATGTGTGGATATTAATCATTTAAAAATCTATTAAAATAATACACTATATTCATAAATTAAAGGAGCATATTCTTATGATCATCTAAAAAGTTGTGATTTCATTCTTGATTAAAAATATTTTTAACACTTTAAAGAGAGGAATAAAAAAAAAATTCCTTAATCTAATAAAGGACATCTGTCAAATTCCACAGCAAATGAAATAGTAATTATGAGTGTAGAAACATTCTCATAAAATCTGTGAAAATAAGAATATTATGCATACTATGCATGCAGCTCATCATTATGTAATAATTCCTCTACAAGTGAATAAAATATATAAAGAAGCACCAGAAATTAAAGGAAGTATAAAGCCATTTATTTTTCAGATGACAGAATGGTTCTTAGAAAACTCGAGAGAATATAAATACATACTATTAAAATCGTTGAAAGAGTTCAATGGTGTGCCAGAATTTTATAAAGAAAATAAGGGAAAGTGTACTGAAGTACAAAAAAATCCAAATAGAGAGTTGTACTAAATTCACAGATTGGAAGAATGATGACTAAGACACAGTCTTTCAAAGGTAAACTAGAAGTCCAATGTGGTTTTCAAATGCATTGCAACAAAGAGCCAAGTGTAATGGAGACAATTTTGAAGAACAAGAATGTGAAAGAGTAATTTGTTCTCCTTGTGGAAAACTGTAGTAATTATAGTGTCAGTACAGGGATGGAAGACCAACGGTAAAAAATATGGCGCCTGGCATATGAATGACATGGCTTTATAAATCAGTGGAGATGTAAATCATCCTGTTCAAGACACGATGCCTGGTCAACTGACTAGTCATATGTAAAACAAATAAATTTAGATTTTTACAATCCTTATGTCTTATATTTTTTCACAGAGAGGTTAAAAACATAACTGAAAATTTGGAATAAAATAGGATAATCCATATATGAACCTAGAGTATGAAAATATTTAATATTAATAATTTTGACTGCTATAGATAAATTTGATAAAATATACCAGTTAGCAGTTTTTAATGAAAAAAATTCAGGAGGCTAGAAAATATTTCACTATGTGAAGAAGAGACAGGACAATGAGATGTACTGTCATTTATACACTATTTGATATGATTTAAAACTGGAAATTTTTGGAAGATATTTAATATCAAGAATAGTGCCTGGGTATGTGGGTGGGTCAATTGGATAAGCATCTGTCTTCCACTCAGGTAATGGTCTCAGGGTCCTGGGATTAAGCTCAGCATCCTGCTCTCTACTCAGCAGGGAGCCTGCTCCTCCCTCCCCTTCTGTCCCTCCCCCTTGCTCCTCTCTTGCTCCTGAGGTGCTCTCTCTCTCTAATAAATAAAATATTTAAAAAGAAAAGAAAAGAAAGAATAGTGTTCATGGTATATTTATTTATACTTGCTTTCTATGCAGTACTATTTCATTTTTATCTATAATTACCATAACATTTACTTTCCTAATTTGACCATAAAATACCACTTGTAACATATTAATAAAATGGGAAAATTATCCCCTTTTCAACATTAATCTTATTGCTATGTATGATAACTTGACCTGGAGAATCATATAATTCATCTCTATCATTTTAAATTATATATGAAGTCTTTGTTAGCCTTTTTTATTACTTTTGATGAATTTTAATGTTAATTTTGATATTATTTTTACTATAATTTTTTTTAATTTTTATTTATTTATGATAGTCACACACAGAGAGAGAGAGAGGCAGAGACACAGGCAGAGGGAGAAGCAGGCTCCATGCACCGGGAGCCCGATGTGGGATTCGATCCCGGGTCTCCAGGATCGCGCCCTGGGCCAAAGGCAGGCGCCAAACCGCTGCGCCACCCAGGGATCCCTATTTTTACTATAAATTTTAATTGTTTTATTTATTATTGAAGTATAGTTGATAGGCAATGTATACAAAGGTACATTAGTTTCAGGTGTACAGCATTATTTGACAATTCTGTATATTACTCAGTGCTTACCACTATAAGTATATTCACCATTTGTCACCAGAAAATGTTATTATAGTTTTATTAACTAAATTTCCCATTCTGTATATTACATTCCCATGACTTACTTATTTTACAACTGGAAATTTGTACCTCTTAATCCCTTTCACATATTATTCTCCTTTCCCCAATTTCTGCTCATCTCTGGCAACCAAATTTGTTTCCTGTATCTATTAATCTGTTTCTGTTTTGTTTGTTGGTTTGTTTTGTTTTTAAAGTTTGATATTAAGTGAAATCATATTGTATTTTTCTTTGTCTGACTTTTTCACTTAGCATAACATTCTCTATGTCCATAGATTTATCCATGTTGTCTCAAATGGTGAGATTTTATTCTTTTATGGCTGAGTAATATTCCACTGTGTGTGGAGTACATATCAGATATTTATGTATATTTATATATCTTCTTTATCCATTCATTTCCTGCAGCATACTTAGGACAATTAATTTCTTTCTGTACCTTGGCTATTGTAAATAATGCTGCAGTGATCAAGGGTGTATATATCTCTTTGAATGGGTGTTTTCATTTTCTTCCAGTAAATACCCAGAAATGGAGTTGCTGGGTCATATGGTAATCTATTTCTAGGCTATATTCTTGCTTTTGTTATAAGCTCCCATCTCTTAGATTCTGGGGAGAAAAATAACACACTTCCCATCTTTCTAGTATCTTCTTCCTCTATAGTAATAGCTTTGAGTTTTTTTTTAATTTCAGCATAATTTTTGTCTCACTAGTTTAGAAGTTATGGCTAACAATTTTTGAGGAGCTCTTATAGTCAACATATAAATTAGACTGGCATGTACTTTTCTAGAACCAGTCTTTAGAATGTTTGGGTTTGTTATCACCTGTTCTTACTAGCTTTGTGTCTTGCCTCCACTTCCATGCAAAATCAAGATTCCATTTTTCGTTTAGAAACATGTAGCACCTTGCAATATAAGACTGAAAGAAGGGGATTATATGTTTTTAATAAAAATATAAAAAAGTAAATGAAACACTATTGACTTAAAATATTTTTACATAATTGAAATTTTTTTCCATAATGAAAATGTGTAATTGATCAACAAAAATAAATGTAAGATGTGTGTTTTGAAATTATTCTATCTTAAATAACTACTTATTCTTTAGGGTGTCACAGGGAAATTCACAAAAAAGAATTTTAAAAAGTTGGCTTTGTGCTCTGAATTATATCTCTAGCCCATCAGCATGCTTTTGTGATGTATACAGATAAAGAACTGACAATACATTTCAACAAGCTTAATTTTGAATTGAGGGTTCCAAAGAAAGTAGATACTCAACCTATTTAATTATGCTTATTTCTAAGAAAACTCAAATTATATAATTTTTGAAAAGTAATTAATTTCAAAATAGAAACTTAAAAAGAAGTAATTAAAGTTTAAACAAGTCCTTAAATACCCAAAGCAGACCTCCTAAACACAGCTTTTATTTAAGGAAATATAGATATTATAATTGCCAATTTATTCTGTACCAAAATGATAATTATATCTGATATTGGTGTTGACAGAGTTAAGAATAAGTGACCTGTACTTATTAAATAATGAGATTTCTACAGCTCAGTTGCTTCTATTTCTGAAAATAACTATGAGTCTACTCACTTGTCTAATAATATATCAAAAATTATTTTCTCTGATGTGTGAGACTACATAGATATTTCTATAGAAAGCATTCTTTGTACATTTTATACAACGTACAATATCTAATTAACAAATAAAACTTCATAGTTGCACTTGAACAATTCCAAATTAGATATTATTTTTGTTATCACAGGCTTCCATCTTAGGAACTCACCTAGACAATCTTAATGTTTTGTTTTTCCTTTTTTCCCCCCTTCATGCTACTGAAAAAACTGTGGATAGATAGTTAACATGGAATGCTCTCTTTACTACTAAGTCTCATTATAGTTTCAGAAAATATTAGATTCTCTCATAAACTTAATTGTATGATTCTCATAAGTTAAAACACGTATATGTATGGATGTGTGAATTTATCCACAGATACATGTATATGTAGTTCCTTTCTTTCAAGAATCTATTTACTGCTTATTCTACTGATAATTAATTCTATATCTATAAACCTTTATATGCTTCTTACTATCTTAATCCCAATGATACATAGGTAAGGGATATTTCAGTGCTATTTTTTTTTAAAGATTTATTTATTTATCAGGGAGAGAGAGAGACAGTAACTGAATGGAGGGAATAGAGGAAGAGAATCTCAAGCAAACTCCCTGCTGAGGGCAGAACTGCACTCTGGGCTCCATTCCACTACCCATGAGTTTATAACATAAGCCGAAACCAGAGGCAGACTCTCAACAAACCAACTCACCCGAGGACCCCTTTCAGTGCTAATTGTAATGTATGGTGATAAATCTGATTTCAGTAGTTCATATAAATATGGGGACTTTCTTTGACTAGCTTGTAATCTTTGTATCTTGCAACAAATACAGCAATGTGAGAAATACAAGTAAATTTCACAGCTTGCATATGATTTATTGGATGCAAATTCATATATTTAATTGTTATCTGTTGATATACAATACTTAAAGAAAAGAAAAAAAATAGAGAACGAGAGATACAGAGAGGAAGAAAAGAAAATGAAAAGAAAGCTTCAGCTTCTTAAAAGCCATATAGTTATGTGATTGTTAATGGTGTATCAAATTTTAATTATTGAATTATGTGTCTATTCATTAGCAGCAATACAGTTTTCATCTGAAATAATTAATAAAGAGTATTCCATATAAACCCTCCAACATTTTACCATATATCATTATTATGGAAAAATAAAATAAGCGATTATTTGCCCTATATCTCTATATATGAGTGTATGTATATATACCTATAGTCACTGTGCAATATAGTAATCATTTCAAAGTGTTATATCTAAAACTAAGAATCATGGCAGTAGCATTTATTAAGGACATATGAAGGGTTGCTTTTGGTCATCATGACCTGTTTTCTTTGCTGCTAGTAATCAGATAAATGCTGTCACATGGCAAGAAACATTAAACAAATGGTCTGGGGTAAGGTTACATACATTTGTGCAGTAACCTCCTGTCTAAGTGAATAGCTAATTGGACACCTATGTGAAACCCTATTGAAAAGTGGCAGTTCCATTAAGCTCTAAGTCAATAAAAACAACATGAGCCTAATTTGTTTTTATAACCACACAAAAGGAAATTATAGAAACATTTAAAATCTGCAGGAATTCCTCATAGGATATAAATATGCTTACTTGTCTCTCCTTTTTGTTTCTCAAGCTGTAGTCTATGTTCTTCACAGAGGCTTATTAATATTCAGGATTGGTATTTTTGCAAGGTGAGAGTTAAAGCAAAATATTTGGAAAGCTTAATTCCCAATCTAGTGGCTGCTGGGACCAAAGAGACTCTTCTTTTCAGAATTTCAGTCATAAATCTTTCACTCGCTGCATATTGCTAAGGGCATAGGACCCAACAGAAGACACCCAAGGGTGGAGGGAGCTCAACAGTGTCTAATGCTCTGATACACTTTTCCTCCTAAATCTCTGTCCACTTTATTTCCAAACTAGGAAGCTTTGAAAATGGAGATAAATGGAAGGTTACTTAAAATGCTCAAATATAAATAGGATGCTGCTATTATTTCAATTTGGATATTCTTTGGTAAGCAAAATAATTTATTTTAAGAGAAGGAATATTATGCAATAGTTAACTGCAAGGACTCTTAAGCCAGTCTCCAGGGTTGAAATTTGGCACGAGAGAAACCCTTTTTACATCTGTAAATTGAGGAAATAATATCTGCCTCTTGGGATTGTCTTCAGAATTAAATGAATTCATTTATGTAGGGTGCTTAAAACAGCACCTGGGTATTATAACCATCATTTAATAGTGTGCTATTTATTATTTTCTGAATTAGTTAAATAAACCCTCCTATTATAACCTGTAAGTTCAATAATTTGTTAGTTGTATGGGCAATGTTTTGTCTAATATGAATACTTTAGGCTAAGATAGAGAATATATAAGCATTCTATGAGTCATGTATAAAAAAAACTAAAGATGCAGTATAATGCTGTCATGTCTTCTTGTCTTATTGCAACTAAAGCAAATATTGAGTATGTATCTGGAAATTGATTAGAAATTGCAGGGACTTAAAATATCAGACATGATCCTTGCCTTGAAAGGGCTTACAATGAGACTCCTGGGTGGCTCAGTGGTTAACCATCCGCTTTTGGCTCAGGGCGTAATCGTGGAGTCACAGGATCCAGTCCCACATATGGCTCCCTACATGGAGCCTGTTTCTCCCTCTGCCTGTGTCTCTGCCTCTCTCTGTGTGTCTAAATAAATAAATAAATAAATGAGCAAATCTTAAAAAAAAAAAAAAAAAGGAAAAAAGGGCTTATAAAAGGATGGAGGAAAAGGCTACTAAACAAGAGAATGCAAATCAAGTTCAGAAAAGTGAAAATGGTTTACAAGGGGCTAAAGGTATTCTGTGGCAATAGAGAGAGGAGAAATGAATTCTAGTTTAATATTTAGAACAGAGATTTTCCATTCCCTGAGTATTAAGCCCTCTGCTTGTTTAGACCATGATGCATGATCAATGGCTGCTACATTTCATAATGCTTTAAAAATCCAGAGACAGCATAACATCATATATTTGTAAGTTCCATAAGTTAATTCATCTAGTAAGCATTTGTAAGTAAATAATATCTGTAGCCTATCTACATAGCACAAAGCAAACTAAAAATGAGCACAATGCAAATGTACTACATTGTATTAGATGTATAATATGTATTATCATATGTGTATGTATGATGTATAATATATAGAAGATGAATAGGTGTATAATTTGTATTATTTGATACAAGTCATACAAATAGCACATACACAAACATAGGCATACAGAGAAGTTACTCTCCATTTGTTTAAAATATTGTCTTCTGATGAAGTTTCTGTCATAAATAAAAGCAAGTGAGACCAGTGATAGCAAGTTAGGTAAAATGAAAAAAGGCTAGGATAATTGCTAATACTACTACAAAAATATGCATAAATTAAAATGTTTATTGCTGTGGTCTTACTTTAATTAAATCATCAATGGCTCCTACATTCAATAACTGATAGAGAATATGTTGCTTCTTCTTCATGAAAAACAAGAAGAGATTTATTTTTGAGTAAGGAAAGAATTCTCAGTTGTTTTATGTACCTTAGCAGTATTATAATGATTTAAATGTCCTTGTCTTCCTGCTTTTCCACAAGATAAGAGATACATCAGCAAGTAGGAGTGAATGGGGAAAAAAATCTTATACAAAAATAGCTACTTGAAGTGCTAAGGGAGCAATCAAACACCTGCCTGATTGAGTGGGAAGCAAATGGGCCTTTCCCACTAGGGTTACAGAGAAGTGAGTACAAGCAAGAGAGACCTGGAATAAAGTGACTATACAGAAGGTTGGTAGACAAAAAAGGGGAGGGTGGAATTCTGAAGTTCCAAGGGAACTCATGCAAGAAAATAATCCTTTAAGTACCATAAAGGTAGAGAGCTAGTCTTTAGACAGGAAAACCAGCTGATGAATACCAAGGTGTAAGCAGGTGAGTCCAGAATTTTGAAGGTCAGAATTAATATGAGTGACACTAATGAAGAGAAGGCACCAATCTCAGTTTTTGTCTCGGGGCAGAATCTATTTTTTCACCTAAGTTTTATACTTTGTGATATTTGCCAATAGGTAAAAGCTTGAAAGTGTGTGTTTGCATGCCAGAGGGAAAAACGAATACCCAGGAAACACAGCATAAGCTTCCAAATTTAATGGCATGGAGCCACATTTTTTCACCTGTTTTAAGTTAGGACGAAAATAAACAAATAAATTAAAAGATAAATGTTGTAAAAAAAGTCTTAGGTATAATTTAGCGAGTGGCTCTAGAGCAGATTAATGGAAATTCTGAAATAACAAGTGTGACTGAGAAAGATCTATTTCACTGAAGCCTGAGCAGAAAAATGATGTGCTTTATTACTTTGAACAGTGAATAATAATAGTAATAATTCAAACGAGTTGGATAAAGTTATCAAACCATTGTCTTTTAGCTCAAATCTATTCTTGGGACTATATGATGTTGGGGCTGGCACTCAGAACATTGGATTTCTCCTTTCCCTCTTGTCTACCTGCCCATCAGAGATTGGAAGGCAAGGTGAGGGAAGGGAGTGAACTCTGTTCTGTTTGTGTTCAACACTTGTCAGCAAGTACTTCTCCCCCGTCCCTTCCCCCACCACCCCTGCAGCATTCAGTTCCAGTGTTAGGGCTAGAAAACATGCAGAATTTTTCTCACCAAGCATCCTGTGAAATGAGGCAGTCCTCTGTTCTCAGACACCTGGACCTCAACCTTGTGGGAACCTGTTTTCATGTTCTGGTTCTTGAAAAAGCCCCAGTTTCTGGGATATTTATTCTCCATAGAGGGTCCACTATCCCTGCAGCCTTACTCTGTGTTATCTCAGGACTCTAAATGAATTTTTGGTCTTCTTACACTCGTTTAACCAGGTCTTTATTAAATCCCCTCTGTTAAATTAACTAGTGGAGTTATTTCTGCTTACATGTGGGGAAAAATAGATAAATGGCATTTTACAAATCAAAAAGAAAAAAAAAAACACCCTCAGAGTCAAGAACTCAATATAACAAAAAGTAGAAGCTACAGAGGGCAAAGTTAGTAATGTGCCATATTTACAAATAATGAAGATTTTACATTTAGAGTATTAGCAAAAACTATTTATTTTTTCATATTCCTTGTTTGTGCTTAATCAGTGGGATGGCATTTCTACATTGAGGAAAGCCAAATGTCCAAAACCTGTTAAAGGTTTTCAAGATTCATTTATTTTGGTTATTACATGTCCAAGCTGCAAGCTCATTTCTCAAATAAGAAGACTCAATAGATGTCAGTGTTGAGGGGATTTAAAATTCATCCCCAAATTTATGACTCTCACTTCAAGGATGAAAGATGATTTCTGAAGCCAAAATAACAGAAGAAAAAATACTTGTTTAGGAAAGAATCAGATCAGAGTAAAAGCTCACATTCTTCATAATACTTACTGACCCCCACAGAATAAATAAAATCATGCATCACTAGGAATTTTCTAATTTGCATTAATTATTCTATTTGAACAATGTGCATAATTTTTATAGTTCTAATTGTAGTTGATTTTCATTGTGCTTAATAAATGTTGTTATTCGCTTTTAAAGTAAAATTTCCCCATTACTAAAATGTTCAGCTGTGTGCCTATTTTATCTAAAGAACAGAAAATTGTTATCACATGCCCATATTTGTTTTGTTTTTAATACAGTTTATCTGAGTCATTTAAAGAGTACAGTGACTAGGGAACATAGTCAAGGTCATTCATTCTTAAGACAGTCAAAATATTTGAGTTAGAATCACTGCTTTCATTTGAGGAAGACAAGGATCAACATTATCTATAGCATATTAATAGTCATATGCTTACTTAAAATGAATCTATATCCCTATTTAGTTAGATCCCCACTCATCCATGATTTTGCTTTCTGCAGTTTCAGATACCCATGATCTGGAAGAAGATGATTCTCCTTCTGAAGTATATAGTCAGAAGGTCTACAGCAGCCTAACATCACGATACCTGCACCGTTCATCTCATGTCATCCCAACGTAGGAGTTTTATCATCTCACATCACCACAAGAAGAAGAGATACCATAAGATATTGAGAGAGAGAGAGAGAGAGAGGGCACATACACATAATTTTTATTATAGTGTATTGTTATGATTTTCTGTTTTATAGATAGTTGTTAATCTATTGTGCCTAATTTATAAATTAAACATTATCATAGGTATGTATATGTAGGAAAAACATACAAAGATACAGAGTTCAGTACTATCCACAGTTTCAGGCATCCACTGGAGGTTTTGGAATGTATGTCCAGTATATAAGGGAGGAGTACTGTATTTCTTAAGCATACCTTTAAATTATTTTTGTGGGGTGGCCCTTGACAGTTCATCATTTGAAACTAATGTCATCATTTTACCAACAAAACATCTAACACTTCTATGATACTTAGCTCTGTGAACTTGTACCTACTATCCCTTGCAGTTGAAAGTGGAATTAATTTTAATATCCATTATAAAGTTTTTCCTCAGAGCTCATGAGATATAAAGGGCAGAAGATTTTTCTACCAATCCCATCTTTCAATTTTGTACATTTCTACTATGATTATGATTATAGAATCTTCTACAAAGAATAAAATAATATTAAACCTTCCTAATGAAATTTGAAAAATTAACAATGTCATAAAAACCCTCACTGCAGGCACAGTATTTGTTTTTCCCAATTATTCTTACATGCTTTTCACCATAGCCTAATCCTAAAACATATTTTTAGTAAAACGTATTTTTTCTACTATGAACTTAAGTTAAAAAATGCATTTAATAAGACTAATTAAATACATCAAAATGTTAGTGACAACTTTTCTTTCTTGTTGATATTTTTGGCCTTTTCTCTTTCCTGTTTTCCATGTTCTCTATAATAAATATGCATTACTGTTATTATCATGAAAATTCAATTAGTTAAAATGAATCTATCTCATCACTATAATGCTCAACTTGAATAATTGAATAAACTTGAATAATCTTCTGTTCCTTTCTATTTTAAGCTTATTATTATTATTTTTTCTCCTTAGAAAAGTTATATTCTACTAATCTCTCACTTGGTGCCCTCTGAGATACAGATGATGAGTGAATTCAACATGTCAGGATTTTATGAGGGTGATTGCCTGTCCAAAAGAAAAATAGGATAGATAGTGGCAGTGAAGGCTGAGACAGCTCTCAGACCTCAAAGCAAATCCAACCCCAAGAGAAGGAACAAAGAGAAAAGGTTGGGTGTAAACATCCTAGAATGCTGAGCACTTTACAAAAGATTTAGAAAAGCCACCAGGAATCCCTTAAACAAGGGAGGACAAGGCAGACAAAGGCTTCATGTTTCTTCCACGTACAGGTATATTTAATATCCCTTCCACACTGAGTCATTGGTGAAGATAGCCTATGGGAGATTTGTATTCTGCAAAAACATTGGTATGGATCTAAAAATACAGCAGCTTTGTTCATTTTATATTCTGTAGTGAGTCTGAAGTTGTCATTATCATGGTCACCATATGCCCAACATAGTTACTTTCTCTAAATCTAGGTCATTTTTAACTCAGATTTGGCTGACCCTTTCTTTTTTTTTTTTTTTTTTTTTTTTTGGCTGACCCTTTCTATAGGTCTTTATTAAGATTTTTTTTTCCTGCTGGTTGTAAATGGCCTACATTCTTTGTTTTATTCAAATAAAAATTTTATTTTTTTGTTTTATTCAATAAAAATTTGGCCTTGTAGGCCAAATTCCAGGTCCTTTGCCTTGTATTTTCACCTGATATAATGGCTAACATTGTTCATCATATAAAATGCAACATAATATTAAATGCAGTTTTGTGCTATTATTAATAATAAATTGGTAATAAAACAATACTTTTATACTGTTTTGGTGATTTTATATATGTTATTCCATTGATTCTATCTTTAAAAAACAAACTTTAAAATACTCAAAATAAAAAAGGAAATTGAGCTTGATTTCCTTTATTTATGCACAAAGAAAATTTGAGTTCAGATAGGTTGAGTGGTTTTACAAGGTCAATAGTTACGTAAAATTATAATTATGTATGGTTTATTTTATAGCTCCAGTTAGAGTGCAATTATATTGACCCTTCCTAACTGAAGGAAGTTTTATCTTCCTTATGGAATGAAAAGACAAAAAATATTTATAATACGGTGACAGTATCAGAAGATCTTTCCCATCATCACTTCTGTGAACTTTTAGAAAGAAAAATCAACACAGCAAAATCCTGTCATTGTTGATAGTGACCTTTTACCACATACACATTACTTTTCTGGGTCCAAACTTGATGTTAGGTCCAGAATTATAATTTATTTTTTATGTGTTTCCACTGTATCAGGTAAAATAGTATTATTATGTTCCACTCTACAGTAGAGAAAAATCCAAAATGTACTCAAAAGAGGATCCCTGGATGACTCAGCGGTTTAGTGCCTGCCTTTGGCCCACCGTGTGATCCTAGAGACCCATGATCAAGTCCCGCGTCAGGTTCCCTGCATGGAGCCTGCTTCTCCCTCTGCGTCTCTCTCTCTCTCTGTGTGTCTCTCATGAATAAATAAATCTTTAAAAAACAAAATAAATAAATAAAATAAAATGTACTCAAAAGTGTTTTGTAAACCAGTAAACTTAGGGAATAAATTGGGGACTATGGTAGTTTACAGTTTTTTCATAATGTTTCATAAGTTGCTTTATGGATAGCCCATTATTGAACATTCAATTTCTTCTGATTGAATAAATTTACAAAAATGTATTTAAATATAAAAAGATGTGGGAAGATTAGGTTTAATACTCTGTTATTAAATTCTACTTGTAAACAACTGTAGTCAGAAACTGTGGCCAATTTAAAAGGTATTTCTCTTTTTTTTTGCAAATTATATCTTCTTTGACATTTAATAATATTTCCTTTAGTTTATGCACATAAGTCTATATTCCACATAGATATTATTTTAATGTTTTCTAATCTATAAAGTTTCCATTTCAGGAATTATTTTGTTGTATTTATTTAGATTTGTAGACACTATTTCACATTTAATTTAGTCTTAAAAGTAAATAGCACTATGCTAACTATGAGCAACTTTGTATTATTCTGAAAAATAGAATTTCAGCTTCGTAAAATGTATATTCAAATATATTTTATTTTTCATTGTTATTATTCTCCAAAATGGGTAAGTTTAAGCTTTCACGTGCTTGTTCCTGTCATAGACAACTGGCAACTTGATTACATTATACAATTCTAGAATCACAATTTCCCTCTCAATATTCTTTAAATAATTTTTCATTTTTGGCTTTAAGATAAAAGTTTTTTTAAGGATTTTATTCATTCATTCATTCATTCATGAGAGACACAGAGAGTGAAGCAGAGACACAGGCAGAGGGAGAAGCAGGCTCCATGCCAGAAGCTGATGTGGGATCTGATCCCAGGAGCTCAGGATCATGACCTGAGCCAAAGGCAGATGCTCCACCGCTGAGCCACCCAGGGGTCCCCGGCTTTAAGATAAAAGTTTTAAGACAGTCTGCTTTTGTAACTTTATTCCTTTCTTCTATGATTATAATTTCTTAATATGTAACAGCAAGAATTTTTGCTTTAAGTCAATAAAATGGATCTCTTTCATCAGTTGTGTCCATATTGTGGCACTTCACAAAGATACAGACCTTTCCTAACTGAAGGAAGTTTTGTTTTCCTTATGGAATAAAAAAACAACAATATCTATCATATTATTAGAGTATCAAAAATCAGCATCTGAAAATCTAAAAAAATTGAGATGTCTTCTGTAAAGTTTAGAATATTACAGTTCATGTTTCTATTCTCTTTTGGTCTATATAGTTTTATTATCCTTCTCAGTAATAGAAAATAAGTACAATTCTCACTTGATGCCTATTATTTTTGCTTTCATTGTTTTCATCCTAATATTTTTATCCTCTGCACTTTGAATGACATTAGGTTTGATTTCCTAATAATATAAAATACCACTCTGCCAATTCTAACTTGTCTATGAGGCTGACTTTAATTATATCTCACATTTCAGTGTTGTGTCATGCTTACTTTTCTCACCTATCTTGTTTTTCATGGTAGACTGATATTTCTTTACAGTTTTTTTTTTTAAACTCATAATGGGATAGTATTAGCTATATGTAAGATTAACTAAATATATTGTTTCTTTTTCCCACATTTACTCATTCTTTTTTTTTTTAAGATTTTATTTATGTATTCATGAGAGACACACACAGAGAGAGAGAGAGAGAGAGAGAGAGAGAGAGAGGCAGAGACACAGGCAGAGGGAGAAGCAGGCTCCATCAGGGAACCTGATGCGGGACTTGGGACTCCAGGATCATGCCCTGGGCCAAAGGCAGGTGCTAAACTGCTGAGCCACTCAGGGATCCCCTTCTCCCATTTACTCATTCTTGAAAAAGAAAAAAAAGTTTGAACTTCAAATTTTTCAAATAAACACTAACATCAATTCTACTTACTTGTCTTTGTTGTTACTTCTCCTTTCTGTATCAATAAAAAATACAGAAAATTAATGGGAGTGGGCCACAGCCCATTTTAGATCTAATAGGAGCATCAAATCTATTCATCTGTATTCTGTTTTGATTTTTCTTTATTTTCCTTATTCTTATTTTTTAAAAGATTTATTTATCTATTCATGAGAGACACAGACTGAGAGAGAGAGAGAGGCAGAGACACAGGCAGAGAGAGAAGCAGGCTCCATTCAGGGAGCCCAATGCAGGACTTGATCCCGGGTCTCCAGGATCAAGCCCTGAGCCAAAGGCAGGTGCCCAACCAATGAGCTACCCAGGCATCCCTGTTTTTGTTTTTGTTGTTGTTGTTTGTTTGTTTTTTAGCTTCATTTCTAGTGGTGTGGAAACTTGAATTACCTCAAACATGTCAGTATCTCCCAATCTGTTTCTTTATGTCCAATTATTTCTGAAGGCTTTCTTCTTTGAATGGAGGGAGAAAGAATGAACAGATACTTATCTTTCCCCACATGTCTGTATGTAGGTAGAAAGCATGGATGAATGCCCAGGGTTTGGTTCTTAAAGACTAAAAGTCTTTGAACCAAAGTAACAAGCAAGGTGGAATGGATTGAATGCCTTTTGTTTTCTTTCTGGATGATAGGTCTCTTTTGTTTCACATGAAAATCCACGAGTGGATCACAGCTTGTATCACAAAATTTAAGCTCATGGAATTTAAAGCAACCAGGACGATCCTCTTCCATTCTGTTGCTGGGCTGTGGCAGTCTTTGTTTGGGGTAGAGATGTGAGAGCCCAGCTCTTGTTTTGTCTTTATAGGCATTTTGGTTAGAATTTAAGAGAAGTTGCACCAGGCTGTCCAACAGATATCATTTAAACTGCTCTGAATGTTGCTTTCTAAATCTGAAACATAATAAAAGTAGAAATTTCATTTTCAATATTAAGCTTAACAAATTTAAATGTTAATACAAAACATTTAGACTGTTCACAAACCACAAGAGTGTAATATAGTGAATTCATTGTATTATTTGATCTAGATATCTGTTTTACTTAGATCAGCTTTTCAGAGGTAATGAATAAGCTTATCATTGTTGTCTCATCTTCCCCATAATCTTTTATGGGACTCAGTAAGAGGCTTGACAGAAATATGCTACGGTTGAAGGAGTAAATTGACTTTTTTGTTGTAATAGCGTTATTAATTAATTCTACACGAAATTCTCTTTTGCTTTACTTTATAGAATATTTAAATAATAGTACATAGCGTGTCCTATTATTATGTTTTCCTTTTGTTCAACAAACTAAATAGATAATAATATAATTTATTTAAGATCCATTTTTAAATGTTGTGCTTAGAATCGCCAAAAGCAAATGAAATTGACTTTTTTGCCTATCTTGCCTACCAGAAACCCACCATCCTCTAACCATTTTTTTTTTTTTAAAGCATTGCTAATTACAAGTCACGGCTCTAGGTTTTACAAATCCTTTAAGATGTATAAATGATTAAATGATTTAACAACAAGTTTTCAGGCTTTTGAAAAATAAAAAACAAACCAAGCATAGAAACACAAAACAGAATGAAATACAGTTCTTAGGAAATAAAGAGCCACAACAACAATTGATTTATATCTAACCAGCCAATTTTTTACTTCACTCCTACTATTTTACAAATAATTAAGATTTTAAATGCATCATAGTGTTACTTGACCACACAAAGAAGAGACAAATGCATTAAAGAACACCTGACAATTATTAAATAGAATATTTAATAAAGCCCTGAATCTAGAGAATATGACATTATTAAAATATTTAATCTAAGTTTTCAGATGAAATGATTATGGCAGAACATTATGCATGCACAAAATGCAAAATAGTTACTTTTCTTCAAACACCTGTTTAACAGAAATGGCACTTTTACAAAATGAATAGGACTGAAACAGGGATAGTCTTCATTTTTGTTCCTCTGTTCTTTTTTTAATTTTTTTTTAATTTTTTATTTATTTATGATAGTCACAGAGAGAGAGAGAGAGGCAGAGACACAGGCGGAGGGAGAAGCAGGCTCCATGCACCGGGAGCCTGATGTGGGATTCGATCCCGGGTCTCCAGGATCGCGCCCTGGGCCAAAGGCAGGCGCCAAACCGCTGCGCCACCCAGGGATCCCTGTTCCTCTGTTCTTTTAAGAATCTGTGGCAGCTAGGCTGAGGAGAGAGGGCTTCGCAAGGAAATCACTGAAGAATGGAGGTGACTTATGTTTCCTGTTGCTATTTGCATTTTCCAATTAACCTCTTTTCCACTCATATCTTGCTGTCAGGATGATTGTGTACCATTCATTGTCATCAACTCACCCACTACCACTTAACCAGTACTTTTGTTTGTGATTTGTTTAAGATCTCTTTCTTACTCAAAAAAATTTTTATAGAAAAATACACGAATACTTTTCATGTGTTCCATTAAATAACCTTCTTATAAAATGTAACTATTCATGTCCACCCACATAAAATTTAAATATTTTAGGTAATTATAAAATATAAGAAATACAGCAAATAAAAGCTTATATTCATAATTGGTAATACTCCTTAAGAATACCTTAGAACCCTATCATATTTTTGCCTTTCATATTCTCATTTTTTCTGAATATATCAAAAAGCAATTGAAATATTTAAAATTATCATGAGATTTGCATACACATCAGTAGACCGAAAAGATTCAGGAACAGATTATTAATTTAAATATTTTTTGTGCAGAGCTAATGTGCCAGTTTCCATTCTCCACTTGTTTGATGCAGATACTATTACTATTTCTTAAAAAGGTAGACATTTCAAGTCTATGTGTAGTAGGCTGAATAATGGCTCCCCAAAAGATATCCAAGAGCTGATTCCTGGAACCTGTGTACCTTATACAACAGAAAAAGAGTATTGCAGATATATACAATTAAGGATCTTGAGTTAGGAAACTGATTAACAACATCTCTTCCTCTTCTGTCTCCCTCTAACTCTTTCAGGATACATGTGATTATATGTAGGATTCACCTAGGTATCCAGGTTAAGCCAGGATATTCAGGATAAAAAAAATATATGTAGGCAAGTCCAAAATCTGCAATGTACAGTGGCAGGCTAGAGATCCAGGGAAGTTTTGATGTTGTAGCTAGAGTCCGAAGGCAGTCTGCTGTCAGAATTCTCACTTTCTTGGGAGAAGTCAGTCTTTCTCTTAAGGCTTTCATCTAATTGATTGCATGAAGGCCACCCATGCGATGATAGGTCATCTGGTTTCCTCATTAACTGATGTAAATGTTAAAAATGCCTTTGAAGCAACTTAACCTCATCCTAAAAATACCTTCAAAGTGACTTACAGATGTATTTGACCAAATGTCTGGCTATCACAGTACACTAGAGATAATGGTATAGCCAACTTGAGACATAAAATTTACCATCACAGAAGGTAGCTTAACTGACAAGGGAGAGAATGAATACCACAAACAAAGGAATGATGGCAGATACCAGAAGATTTAAGAAACTGGTTCTCCCCTAGAGTATCTGGTGGAAGAGCATCTTTATCCTTCACTTGATTTCAGCTCAGTGATACTGCTTTGCACTTATGTCAGTCATATCTCTGAAAGTAATTATTTCCAGGTAGGTTGAATTAGGGCTTAGTGCAGAAAAATCAAATATGTGACCAATGAGTGGTCTAGTGGCCATTCATACAATATAAAGGAATTTTTAAAAGAATCTCACTTTTCTTGAAGAAAATATATAATTATATTAGGTGAAAAAAACAATATCTTCAGAGATTACATTTTAAATGATTTCTCAGTGAAGTAAATTAAATTTTCAAAACTATGATTTAAAACACAAAAAATTCATTTTGACTGTGTAATTCACAGCAATGTAAACACAATGAGAACAGGCACTTGCTCTGTTTGGTTCACTAATGTGTCTCCGCCAACAGCCAACAGCCAACAGAGTTTGTCACATAGAAAGAGATTTTTAAGTACTTGCTAAAGAAATAAATCGTATTCACAAATTTTCATTTTCATATATTTATGCTGTTTTAAATTCTTTAAAAATAAAAAGTCCTCCTTATATTCTTAGCAAGAAAATTCCCTCTTAGTTTTTCCTTTAGAATTTACAACAAAAGTATTTATATATTTATATACATATAAGACATATTGTGATTTTATATTTATGATAATTTTTGAAATGCCAACTTATGTAATATTACTACCAAATAAATTTTAGTCCTTAAATGCTAATGTAAATTTCCTTTGAAATGAGCTAGACCATTTAAGTTTGGAGGATAGCCATGATTTGAATTAGTATTTTTATATATATGTTAACTTACCACTTTTAAATATTCATACTTCATAGCTAACTGTAAATAAAGAAGGCTGGCATTTTTTTATTCTTAGCCTTAAAATTTCTTAATGCAAGTTAATTATATCAAGGAAAATATTCAATTATTGGGGTCCAAATTAAAAGAATTTCTTTAAAATTAGGATTGTATGAAGGGAAAAGTATTGATGTATAAAATATTTTTGCTAAATTATTACATAGAAAATTAATGGAAACCACTTAAAAATATATTTATACTTTGATAAATTTGTTTCTCTATCACTAATATTGTCTTCACTAATATGAATTTTAATTTGCATGATTTATCACACTTTAACATTTATTTGCATGATTAATAAATGTTCTGCTATGATACTTACCCAGATTTCTGAAAAGTGTGTTGAATTTATTATGTTTTACGAGCATAGGAAGGATAAGAAAGGCAGTGTATTAGTTTCCTGTGGCTACTGTAGCAAATGCTGATAGATTAAATGAATTAATTATTAGTAATATATAATTTTACCAAATTGAATTTACTATTTTAGAGTAATAGGAAATCTGAATCCATATGTTTTAAAGAACAGGTCATTTGTTAAGAAGTTAACTATATTTCTGAATACTAACAAAGAATAATTCAAAAGTAGAAAAAGAACTACAATATCATCAAGCACAAAGAACTTATAGATAAATTTTACTAAATATGTGCAAGTTCTGTACAGTTAAACTATAAAATACTCCTGAGAGAAAATAAAGGTGAGCTAAATAATGGATAAATATACTGTGTTCATAGTTAGAAATTTTTTTAATATTTTATTTATTTATGAGAGACACAGAGAGAGATAAGCAGAGACATAGGCAGAGGGAGAAGCAGGCTCCATGCAGGTAACCCAGTGTGGGACTTGATCCCGGGACTCCAGGATCACACCCTGAGCCAAAGGCAGGTACTCAACCACTGAGCCACCCAGGCATCCGAGTTAGTATATTTAACATGGTTGTTAATTTTGCATAAATTCACCTATAGATTCAATCAGAATTGTGGTAGGATATTTTGTGTACCTCGCCAAATACTTTATAAATTCATATGGAACTTCAATGGACTTAGACAAAAATTTTGAAAAATCATTAAGTTGGAGAAGTCAGATGATTTGATTTCAAGATTTACAGGAGAGCTCCATTAATTAAGATAGCATAGTAAAAAAGAAAAAAGAAAAAATCAGATGGCATGGTATTGGCATGGGATAAAGGTATACCTCAGTTATAAAGATATAAAGGTTTACCTCAGTTAAAGAAAACTGAAAGTCTATGAACAGACCCAAATAAATGTACTCAATTGATTTTCAGCAAGGATACCAAGCTAATTCAACAGGAAAAAGATAATCATTTCATCAAATGATGCTGGGGCAATGGGCTTATCATATGCCAAAATATGAACTGCAAACCTGACCTCATACGATACTCAAAAGTCAACTCTAGGGATCCCTGGGTGGCGCAGCGGTTTGGCGCCTGCCTTTGGCCCAGGGCGCGATCCTGGAGACCCGGGATCGAATCCCACGTCGGGCTCCCGGTGCATGGAGCCTGCTTCTCCCTCTGCCTGTGTCTCTGCCTCTCTCTATCTCTCTGTGACTATCATAAAAAAAAAAAAAAAGTCAACTCTAAATATATCACAGAACTAAATGTAACAAAAAGATATAATTTAAAACATGTTTATATTCACACAAAGACTGGGAGTTTTAAGCTCCTAGAATTTTTATTCAAAATTATTAAAAACTGGAAACAATCCAAGCGTTTATTAACAGTGAATGAATGAAAATTTGGAGTATAAAATTGAATACCATTCCAGAAAAAAAAATTGATACCTGCAACAATATGGGTGAATCTCATAAATGTTATGTTATATGACTGAAGTCCTACACTAAAGTCTATACAGTTTAAGATAATTTGCATCAAATTCTAGAACTAGCAAATCCACAGTGATGGAAAGCAAAGGAGTGCAAGAATCCATCAAAATCCTGAGGAGAACACAGGCAACACCCTTTTTAAACTTGGCCACAGTAACTTCTTGCAAGATACATCTAGGAAGGCAAGGAAAACAAACTAATGGGACTTAATCAGGTTAAAAAGCTTCTGCACAGCAAAAGAAACAGTCACAAAACAAATAGACAACCTACAGAATGGGAGAAAATATTTGCAAATGACATACCAGATAAAAGGCTAGTATCCAAGATCTATAAAAAACACAATGAGATACCACCTCATACCAGTGAGAATGGTGAAAATTAACAAGACAGCAAACAACAAATGTTGGAGAAGCTGTGGAGAAGGGGGAAGCCTCTTGCACTGTTTGTGGGAATGCAAACTGTTACAGCCACTCTGGAAAACAGTGTGGAGGGTCCTCAAAGAATTAAAATAGAGCTACCCTATGACCCAGCAATTGCACTACTGGGTATTTACCTCAAAGATACAGATGCAGTGAAGCGCCGGGACACCTGCATTTCAATGTTTATAGCAGCAATAACATAGCAGCAATAATAGCCAAGCTGTGGAAGGAGTCTCTGTGTCCTTTGACAGATGAATGGATAAAGAAAATGGTATATATATATATTCTATATATATATATATATATGGTATATATATATATTCAATATATTCATTCCATGGAATATTACTCAGCCATTAGAAATGATGAATACCCACCATTTGCTTCAACGTGGATGAAACTAGAGGGTATTATGATGAGTGAAGTAAGTCGGTCAGAGAAGGACAATCATTATATGGTTTCACTCATGCAGGGAATATAAGAAAGAGTGAAAGGGATTATAAGGAAAAGGAGGGGAACTGAGTGGGAAAATTAGAGAGGGTGACAAACTATGAGAGACTCCTAACTCTGGGAAACAAACAAAGGGTTGTAGAAGGGGAGGTGGGTGTAGGGAAGGAGTAACTGAAGGATGGGCACTAAGAAGGGCACTTGATAGGACGAGCACTGGTGTTATAGTATTTTTTGGGCAATCGAACTTCAATAAAAAATGAAAAAAAAAAAAACAGAAAGCAGAGGGGTGGTCTTCATATTGCAGGTGGAGCGAGGGGAATTCACTGTAAAGGAGAACAACATAACTTTTTAAGGTCATAAGAGTTTCCAGTGACATAATTATGGTTATAGTCACACAACTGCACATACCAAAATTGTGCAGTTAAAATGGTGAATTTTATTGTATGTAAATATTAACTTTTATTTTAATAAATAATTAAAATTTACATACAATACAATCAATCAAAAGCAATGGAATAGAGCAAACATGAGAGTAAATCTAAATGATTAGCATACAACAAAAATGATAATATCCTAAGTGAAGTAAAACACACTTACAATTTCAACAATAATAATACAAAAATCAGAGAGATGCATTTAGAATACTTTGAATAGGGACACCAGAGTGGCTCAGTGGTTGAGCATCTGCCTTTGGCTCAGGGAGTGATCCTGGTCTGGCGATTGAGTCCTGCATCAGACTCCCTGCAAGGAACCTGTTTCTCCCTTTTCCCTCTATCTTTCTGCCTCCTTCTGTGTGCTTGTCATGAATAAGGAATGAAGGAAGGAAGGAAGGAAGGAAATAAATAAAATATTAAAAATAATTTTAATACTTCTATTAGACAGAAATAAATCAAAGCTATATCCCAAATACTACTAAAAGCAGTAAATCAATGCATAAATAACAGCTTATTGAAAGTAAAGAGAAAACATTTACTTTTTCATATGCTAAGATGCAAGTCTACATAAACTAAAATGATTTAACTAATAAACAGTAAATAGTCTTATTTAAATATATTAAATATAAAAACATTATGACATTTTAAATACCCCAACAACTGAAATCTGGGAAATTTAAGATTAAATTAAGAAATAATACATTTGAGGGGTGCCTAGGTAGCTTAGTTGGTTAAGCAACTGCCTTCAGCTCAGATCATGATCTTGGGGTCCTGGGATCAAGCCCCACAACTCACTGCTTGGTAGGCAGTCTGCTTCTCTGTCTCCCTCTTCTCACCCCTCCTCCCCGCCCCTTGTGTTTACTATCTCCCTCACTCTTTCTCTCTCTTTTAAATAAATAAATAAAATCTTTTTTTTTTTTTTTAAAGAAAGAAATAGTACATTTGCTTAACTCCTGGAAAGACTGAAGAGCCTGTGTGTGTGTGTGTGTGTGTGTGTGTGTGTGTGTGTGTGTGTGTGTGTAAAACTATGTACCAGAACCATAACAGGGGCTACTTCTAACTGGTGGAAATACAGGTGATTAAAAGTCTTTCCCCCCCCAAAAAAGATAAATAAATAAAAGTCTTTCCCTTTGTGATTCTTTGGAATTTTATTTTTTAATAACCCTGTTTGTATCATCATCAAAACATTTAGGTTGTTTCTATTTTGAAAAAAAAAAATAGAAAAAGATGATTCTCCAGAAGTGCTCAGCCCATTGTCTGGTACCACCTCCATGAACTCAGCCAGATGAGCATTTGTGTTCCTTGAGAATAAATGATGTCTTTTCCTACCTTGTTTACCCCTGGAATGCCGGTACGTGAAACCATGGCTGACACTTTTTAAGTGCTCAATAACTATTTGTGGGATGAATGAGGTGTAATTACAGTTCCTATTAAGAGAAAAAATAATGTGTCTTTTGACACCGATTATAGGCTTCTTGAGCAGTGGGAGGAAGGAGGCTTAAGTCTTCTCTAATGAATGGTCTGACTGCCCTTGATACCCTGTATTGGAATGGCTCCTTTTGGAAGGTTTCTTGCCATGTGGGTGGCTAGATCATCACTCTCCCAGGGCCCAAAGCAAGCTTGCCAATTGTTTCTTGGCAATTTTCCTCCACTTCCCTCACCTCTCTTGTGTTTTTCTGGCTTTTGGTCCCCTTAAGGTTGTTTATTGAGTTAAAATCTCAATACAATAGATTTCTCTTGGATACTCTTGGAGCAGTTCTATGATTTTTGGCAAACATATAAAGTCTTAAAACCCTCACCAAAATAAAGATATAGCATATTTTCATCACCACAGATGAAAGTTTCCTCCTATTTCTTAATCAATCCACTTCCCACATCCTCAGGTCCTGGCAACCACTGATTGATTTCTGCCTCTAGAGATTTGCCTTTGTCAGATATTTTATGAATAGAGTAATAAAATGTTAATAGTTTTAATGTGTGGCTTGTTTTCATTTAACATAATGCTTTTGAGATTCATCCATGTTGTTGCACATATCAGTTGTGCACTCTTTTTGTTGTTGAGTAGTATTCTAATATATAGATCTACTGCCATAGCTTATCCATGCATCTGCATTGGATGGTCATCTATGGTGTTTCCAGTTTGAGGATGTTATGAATAGAGCCGCTAGAAACATTCACACCCAGGTCCTTTTGTGGTCATATATATGGGAGTGGAAATGCTTTCTAAATACTGTACATGTGTTTTACTTTATACTACTGCCAGATGTTTTCCAAAATTAGGATAATATTCACTTCTGGGGAACACTGAGGCTGAAAGATCTCCATGTCATACATAAGATACTTCTGGACTGAAATATTCTATTTATTGGCCAGTGAGGCTGTCACATAAACATGTTCTTTATATTTATATGCACAGTACATTAATGATGTTTTTATTTTTCATACGTATTATATTTCTTAATTTAAAAAAGTAAAAAAGAGAAAAAAAAGGTGAGGGTACTACCTAAATCAGGAATGTATGTCCTCAATGAAGGACATCTATGCGTTTAGATACTGAAAGAAAAATTTTGAGGTTATCTTGTTTCCTATCTTGAAGGATTATACTTTTTACAGCTAAGGTTTAATGAATTAGTTAAATCTAATATCCTATTCATAAGGCAAACAAAATCTATTGGATGTTTAAAACTATTCCACTCAGGTTTAAATAATAAAAGGATGATAAATAGCAGATTAAATAATGTAACTTATTCGGGTATCTATTTCGAGTGATTATAAAGCATGCCAAACATACTAAATATTATCTTGTGATAGAATTTTGGCCGTTGCAAAGAGAATTGAATGACTGATTATTGACTAGTTAGATCTTTTTTTTTTTTTTTTCCCTTTGGATCATTAACTTGTTCCCTATGTGACTTTTACATCTTTTCAATGCACCACAAGTATATGTTATGCAACAGATGTTTGGACCTTTTAAAAAGTCCCAGAGCTGCAATAATATTTTCTGGTTACAAATCCTCAAAACGTATGCCAAGAATTTTTAATCCTTCTCCTCACTTTATCAAATGATGACTTTAGCAGAATTACATTTAAGCTATATAGACTTTTTAGATCTCTTTTCTACATTGTTTTCTTTTTTCCTTTTTTTTTTGTTTCAAGTTTTTACTTAAATTTAAGTTACTTAACATACAGTATAATATTAGTTTCAGGGTAGAATTAGTGATTCATCACTTACATATAACACCTAGTGCTAATCATATGTGCCCTTAATACCCATCACCCACTTAACCCATCCCCTCCCCCATCCACCTCTCCTCCAGCAGCCCTCGTTTTTTTTCTCTATAGTTAAGAGTCTATTTCTTGGCTTGCCTCTCTCTTTTTTTCCCCTATGTCTGTCTGTTTTATTTCTTAACTTCCACGTACGAGTGAAATAATATAGTATTTGTCTTTCTCTGATTGACTTATTTCATGTAGCATAATATATTCTAGCTCCATACGTGTCATTGCAAATGGTAATATTTCATTCTCTTTTGCGGCATATATATATGGTATATCACATATATATCACAACTTCCTTTCCATTCATCAGTGGATGGGCATTTGGACTCTTTCCATAATTTAGCTATTGTAGTTAATGGTGTTATAGGCATCAGCATGCATGTGTCCCTTTGAATTAGTATTTTTGCATTCTTTGGTTAAGCGCCTACTAGTGCAATTGCTGGATCATAGAGTAGTTTCATCTTTAACCTTTTGAGGAAACTCCATAGTGTTTTCTAGAGTGGCTGTACCAGTTTGCTTCCCACCAACAGTCTAAGAAGATTCCTTTTTCCTTTACATACTCGCCAACATCTGTTGTTTCCTGTGTTGTTACCTTTAACCATTCTGACAGGTGTGAGATGGTATCTCTTTGTAGTTTTGATTGATGATCAATGATGTTGAACATCTTTTCATGTGTGTCTGTTGGGCATGTGTATGTCTTTTTTGGAAGAATATCTATTCATGTCTTCTGTCCATTTCCTAACTGGATTATTTGTTTTTTGGGTGTTGAGTTTGATAAGTTCTTTATAGATTTTAGATCCTAACCCTTTATCATTATGTCATTTACAAATCCCTTTCCCATTCCAAAGGTTGCCTTTTAGTTTTGTTGATTGTTTCCTTCTATGTGGAGAAGCTTTTTATCTTGATGAAGTCCCAGGAGTATATTGTTGCTTTTGTTTCCCTTGCCCCCAAAGACATATCTAGTAAGAAGTTGCTATCATCTTTTCTATATTGTTTTAATCAGTCCTATCCTTTTACATTTTAATTAGTTTGCTGTAAATTTTCATTAAATCCTATAACATATTTACTGAGCACCAGGTCAGTGCTTAGTTTTGTGTTAGCCACTACAGGAACATAAAAGGGAGCTTTAAAAAAATTGTCAGAAAGAGCTAATGTTGTATCCTAGCAATGTTTATGTCTGCTTGAATTTAGACAAGTATTTTTTATATTCCTTTGACTAAGCCTCATCAAATATAAATGTTGCTAAAACCTTATCAGTTGATGGGTCTACATATTCAGTCGATAGATAAAAAAGACTCAATCACACCAAGATGAAAACAAAAGCAAATAAAGTTAATTATCTTGAAGGAAAATGCCAAAAGATATTATTAACTGAAGCTAATTCATATCAAAGAGGGGATTTTTTTTTTGGAGGGTGCTAAAGAGCTCTAATTTCATTGAGAGTCAAACTTATTAGAGACTTACGATGAAGTATTTGAAATACTAACCCAAACAACAAACTAATGAATGTCTGATAAAAATAAATGCAATTGCTTTATCATGAAAATCCCTCTGTGCTCTGACATGAACCTCCTCTCTGATGTAAAATGATTTGTTCATTCCTTTTACACATTGCTTTAACTGAATTGATTTAATGTTAACTTTGTAACAACTTAATGAAGGGACCATTTGCCAAACATCAGGTTTAGGTAAAATGATAAGGGCATTTAAATTTATTGTTTTTAAAATATTAAATTGTTTACTATTTGTTCAATATTTTAAGATTATAAAAGTATTGCTATTCTCACTAAACAATGCAGTCACCTTCCTCAAAGCATCCTTAGCTCCCTAATGCCCATAGATCATATCAACAGAGCTTAGCATAATGGTTAAGTCTCTACAATATTTGATTATTCATCGTATGTGTCTCTTATGCTTCTATTGACATAGGCAATTATGACTTTCTCTACTTTTATCAATTCTTATCTTAAATCGATATTAAAAACACTCATCAAATGTTACTTCTGCCAAAATTCTGTTCCTGGGTTTCTCTTATGTTTTAATCTTTTTTGTTTTTAAAATTTAGTTGTCACATTTTGCTTTTTTTTTTTAATTTTTAGATTGTAATGTATTCTTATTCTTTGGAATAGTTCTAAGAAAAATAAACAGTTCAAATTATTTGGGTTCTAAACATACCTTAATTTTAACATATATATTTATGAGAAAGAAAGAAATGTTAATGGCAAACATAATAAGGTAGCGTATAATTCACATCCTTTAGGATGAAATTCTAACTTCATAATAGAAATGCTGTAGCACCTATAAGGAAATGTTAATCTCATTTTAAAAATATGAATATTTCCACTTGAGAAACTTCTTCTTACTCTATTTCAGAGAGATAATGTCTTTTTAGCCCCCCCACCTTGAGTCAATTCCTAATATCTAACTGTCAAGAAAAGAATTAAATAGAAGACTGATTTTCAATATTGAAAGGAGATGAAATCTGCTTTTTTTTTTTTTTTTTTTTTTGGTTTATGGTATCTAAGACATAGCTTTCCACACATTACAATTATGTAATGTCATATCCTTCTTTTGGCCCCTCATTATTCTTTTTAAAAGAATATCCTGATTAAAAAAGAACACACTGATCTGATAGAAGGCTAAAAGAGTAAAGTCAATTATATCCATGCCACAGAAAAAGAACTTTTATTGTAAATATGATGTTAGAAATATAAATATTCTGAGTCTGCACTACCAACTTGAATTATAAAATAGAATAGCAATAGATTCATAGCAAGTAATTTTAGAATAAACTGCTTCTCAAAACAATGTGATAAATAGTTTATTTGGAAAATTAATATGTTCCTGGAACCTGAGTTAAGCAAGCATTTATTTTAGAGTTATTTTAGAGTGAAAAACAACAGCCCGGGAATGGCCATCCTCCTTGTGTGTAATGTCGTATACACAACATTTATATTTTCGAGGATTTCATTAACAGATTTAACACATTGTTTCTTTTTAAGGCTTTAGTCACTGTATTTAGCACACTGCCTTTCACACTTCAGCTACAGTATGCAAAATTTTATTCACTCTAACAGAAACAATCAAATCACTTTTCTGTGGGTTGTAAAACTCCAGGTTTCTGGAGTTAAAAAAGGGTGCAAACATTATAAATGTCCCTTTCTCAGCTTGAGTTATTAATTGGAAAATCCCTGATTTTTCTAGAAACCTTTTTGACTCTTCATGTGAAATAAAATCATGTATCTATATAGAATGTCAGAAAAGGGTGGAGCAGAGCCTCACTGAAAGAAGCCGGATTGTGGGTTTGGGGGGTGGGGAGGGAGGAGGTGAGTTTACACTGCCTCTTTAATCCATGTCCTCTTGGCTCTCTCAGACTCTTTTGTGGTAGCCACGTGGGGTTTTGGTGGAGGGGTAGCACCCTCCAGTTTGCTTCCATATCTCTAAGCTTCATTATTCTATTGAATATCACTGAATACTGTGAAAAAGGAAATGATTCTGAACCTGATGGTTTCTTTACAATGTACATAGCCTCTAACATTCTACTGAATTTCTAAATAAGAATAAAGAAATGTATGTGCTTGTCCTACTAAAGTCAATCTCTCCAATGTGAAGAACCTCATTACCCTAGCAAAGGCTACAAGGTACTTATCTATGGTATCCATTGAAGATTCCTTTCTGGGCACATATCTTACAAATACTGATCTGAATATGTCCTGTTTTTGGATTCACAGTGAGGGTGCTGAAATAGAGAGTGTGGTAGAGAAAAAAAAATAAATGAGTTGTTTGCCCTTTATTTGACTGTATTGCCATTTCTTCTGAGGCTGGTGTCTATTTTTTTAATAACAGTTTTACCAACAAAATTCATATAGCATGTTATTTATCTAAAGTGTACAATTTAATCTTTTTTACATATTTTCAGGTATGTGCAACCTTTAGCAAAGTCAATTTCAGAACATTTTCAGCACCTCACGGGGACTCAGACCCTTTTTCTGTCATTTCTAACTTCTATTTCCCAGGCCTAGATAATATCAAACTATTTTTTTGTCTCTAGATTTGTCTCCCATGGACTTTCTATACAAATATGATCATTTAACATGTGACTTTTTTGTAACAACCTTTTTTACTTAACTAGTGTTTTCAAGATCCATTCATGTTGTAGCATGTATTATTATTTTCTCCCCATTCCTTTTTATGGCAATCACATTCCATTGAATGTTGTTTATCCATTCATGGATTCATGGACCTTTGGGTTACTTCACTCTTTTGTCTATTATGAACAATGCTTCTGTAAAACTTCGTGTACAAGTTTTTGTGTGGACATATGCTTTTTTTTTAGATATATGCCCATGTCATATGGTAACTTTATGTTTAACCATTTGAGGAACTGCCAGAATGTTTTCCTGAGTGGCTATACCATTTTATATTCTCTCCATCAATGCATTGAAGGTTCTGATTTCTTCACATTCTCACCAACACCTGTTATTATCTAACATTATGATTATAGCCATTCTGTGGGTATAAAGAAGTATCTCATTGTACTTCTGATTTGCATCTTCATGAAGACTAATAATGCTGAATATTTTTTCATTTGCTTGTTTGGAATTTGTATATCTTCTTTGAAGGAACGTCTATTCTTTGTCTTTTTATTTTTGAGTTGGAACTATGCATTACATATTCTATATCCTAGCCCTTTATTGGACATATGATTTGCAAATGTTTTCTCTCATTTTATGGGTCTTTTTGCTTTCTTGGAGATATATTTTGAAGCATAGACTTTTTAAAATTTTGATAAAATTCAGTTTGTTTTGTTATTTATTTTGCCATTCATGCTTCTCTGAGTGACATTAGGAGCTGAGTGCTTGGTGGACAGGGTGAGGCAGGAGTTTTAGGTCTCTTAGGCTTACTTTCTTGCTGTGGAAATCCCATCCCATAAATCAGAGGAAGGATGATTGAGGACCCAGGATTTTTAGCAGTGTTGCCCCCAAGATAGAGCTTTCATTTCATGAGTGAGGATGGAATGGAAGAAACAAGCACCTATCTCTTACTCCATTCATTTGGAACTTAGCCTCACCAAAAGCTATCTAGGAATTGTGAGAAATGCTAATGTCCTCCTTTCCTGGGAAGATAGGACTCTGATTGGGAACTGCACAGAGATGGAACCCTGTGTTTTTAATTGAAACAATGTGGAGTAGAGTTTCTATCTCTAACTGGAAAATGGAGGGTATGAGTCTTTGTTCCATTATCAAAGACTCTCTCAGTTCTCACCCAGTTTATATAGATGTATTTGAACAAACATTTATTTATTTGCTGTATACGTTTAGGTCTGTTTCCAGATAATTTAAATAATTGTTATTATTACAATTTTCACCAGTATCACTGAAGTTTGGAATCTGTGGAGCTCTTCATGTTGTCATGTCAGGAGTGGCCCTCCCATGTCTATGTTTGAGGTTTTTCCCCATATGATTTAACTTCTCAAATGGATAACAATAACTCTGTGTGTACTCAGTGTTATTCCAGATAGTTTGGCAGGGCCATCTGATAAAGTTTAATTTTCCTATTTACTTATTTAACCCACATTAAAAGGAGGAAAATGTTTATATTAAAGATATTATGGAAATAACATATGATTCAGACAGATTTGAAGCATAAAACCTGATACTTTGAAAAAGAACCATCTAGTAATGGCCTTCCTGGATCCACACCTCCAAACTCAGCATAAATTTGCATTTTCTTGCAGGATCCGTAGTAAGTATTTGGCAAGTAGCCTATCTGCCCACAGGAAAAGATTAAATTTGGTACTGAATTTGGCAAACAATGCATTAAAAAATAAATTTGTGACCTATGATGATATCCAACCAAAAATCCCTAAGATTTTCTTGTATAATATTATATATTAATTGGTGTTATATACATAGCCTAGCGTGGAATGAAAGTAAAAGATGCAGTTCCTTCTTTAAGGCTTCTATAATTTAATTGAGAACATGAACAAAGTAATATATTATTTTACAACTTGAATTCAAGTGTGAAAGATGTTCGTGTATTGTAAACACACACAGTTTAACAAAGCAACAAAGAAGAACGTTTAATGATTCAGTTTTAGTAATGAAAATTCCATTAGTTCTAAAGCCTACCCTTTGCCCTCCATTTCTATCAAGATGTCCTTCTCAATCGCTCTTAATCTTTCTATATTCTTTCTTCTTTTCCCTCAAGATTTGACTATGCAACTTTTTATGCTCACATAGTTTTAACTGCATTCTCAAGGCTAATTATTCCCAAAAGAACATCTCTAATCTTGTCCTTTCTATCTCCCTTCATTCCACCAATCTAATTACATAGTGTTGTGTTCCAGAAAAATACTGACAGATCATTTTCCCAGTCGAGTTCCCCAACTATTAAAATGAATCTTACCCCTCACTTCATTTCCTCAAACGATTGACTCTAGTGCTGAATTTAGCACAGCCTCTAAAATGAAAGTGTGCTAATGATTCTAGGGAACTATAAAACATGAAAATTACAAATATTTCAATACACTGCCAAGAGAACATAATACAGTACTCAGTGTATAGCCACTTGACAAATAGTTTCAGACTTTTAGAGTTTCTTATGAAGCTAAGATTAGTAGTTTGAAGAGCTATAATAGAATATCATGTACCTTCCTAATTTATTTTCAAGATACACAAATCATCAAGAAATCTGTTTCTAAGATGCTGATTCTGAAATATGTTCCTAGTGTGTTCTGAGAGAGTAGAATATTTTCCTCTGTGCCAGTTATCTTATTTGTAATCTTATCTTTGGCCTTATATCTTTCTTTATACAAAATATGTTTATCAGCTTGAGTATTGATCATGTTATTTCTCATTACAAAAATCCAAATAAATATAAATTCCACTAAATTCTTTCTGATGTCTTTCCTTTAATTGATGTTTTGATAGCATTTATTTTGAGGTGATGTTCTGAATTCCTTGTCAGAAAATTCACCTTACTATGGAACTTGACGCATCCCTACTTCCAACTAAACTCCAAATAAAGACAGTTACAAATTATCTTTAGGATTCTTGAAGATTAGCTCAAATTAGATGTGTTCCACAGCAATGTTATCACCTATAATATTTAACAAATAAGTCTTAATACAAAAATTAAATGTTATAAGTTTGCAATTTATTCAATTGATCTAAAATGGCATCCACAAAACATGAATAGATGCTGGAGTCCTACTGAGAGTTCCAAATATCAATCCTACATTTGCTTGCTATATGGATTTGAAAAAATTCTCTGTATTTTAAGCATTACAATTTTTATGAAAATAAATATAATAAAAACATGATATGCCTAAAGCTATGTTAACATTAGATGTGATAATGCTTATAAAATGGATACTTAGTATGAATTGAGTTTTAGCTATCAATGAAAATTTCAGATACTTTACCAAGTGACAGATATTGTTTTTAGATGTATAAATTGATCTTTTCATGTAACTTTTCTAATTTAAAAAAAATTAGTGAAGTTAAATAATAACACTGTTGTGTTAAAGTCATTCAGCTAATAATATGTGAGCTAAGATAGGAACAGACTAACTCCAGAAAACTCAATCATTATAATCTAACTGAATAGAACCAAGAATCCATAATATTTTAAAATAGTACTTACTGAGTGCTTAAAAAATGCTGGTGAGGGGTGTGGTTTAAGCACTTGCTTTATAAGAACTCACAGGAATATGTAAGCTGCTAGTGTTCCTTTTTTCCAGGAAACAAAAATCCTTTCCTTCCTTTTCCCTAGTGGTTATTTCCATTATCATGTTTTGTTTTGTTTTGTTTTTTGGTTTTGTTTTTGTTTTTGTTTTATCTCTATTATTTTGTTGTTTTTCTTAGGATTTTCATCTTTCTGCTTACGTTACCCACCTGTTCTTGCATGCTGGCTGCTTTATCCATTGCAGCCAATGGATATGGCTTTAGCATATGAATCATAGGTGTGTTAAATTCCAGTGTCCCTGACATGTCTGGCTCTGATGTTTGCTCTGTATCTTCAGATTGCATTTTTTGACTTTGGTGTGCCTTGTACTTTTTCTTCATAGCTGGACATGTTGTGCTGGGTAAAAGCCACTGCTATAAAGAGGTCTTTACTAAGCTGATGATGAGGTGTGGGTGAGGTAAGCATTTTATATCCTTTTGATTAGGTTTCAGTCTTTTGGCTAGTCTGTGCCTCTGGACTTCACAAGTATTAAGTTTTGTTTTGTTTTGGTTTGGTTTGATTTGGTTTTGGTTTCTTTTTCCTCTCCCTTTACACAAGCTAGCATGCCTAGCACTAGCTGGATGTGAATAATTCCCTTCTCTCAGGTTAGATTCTAATAATATCCCAGCACATTAAATTCTGGTTAACTAGCTACTCCTGAGGCAGACCTTGTTGAGAAGAACAGAATGCTCTGACTTATTTCAAAATGGTTCCTTTCCTTCTCCCCACTGGAAAAGCAAGAGATCTTTCTCTGATACCTACTGTGGAAACCTGGTCCATCTCCTAGAGGTACATCCCACAATATTGGCAGAGGCAGTGGAGGCACCATGAATGGGTCCCCTTGGAGGTTTTCACTTTTAAACTTGTCCACACTGAATCTCCAATAATTCATCAATTGCAGCTCAGTTTTTCCTACCTCAGTACTGCTTTTTGTGGCAATTTCTCCTCAGGAGTTTCTGCTCTGATAAACTGCCACTTCTCCTATTTGCTTGTTTTACTCTCAAATCTTGGGATTAGTGGCCTGCCCTATGACCTCCTCTCTCCCATGGATCTAAAAAGAGTTGTAAATTTTTCAGTCTGTTCAGCTTTTTACTTGTTAGGATGGAGTGATGACTTCCAAGCTCCTTAAATATAGACCTGAATGTAATAAATTTTTAAAACATCAGATAAAATAGATATCCACTGTCCTCTTCTCCAAATTATTTTGGCTATTTTAGGTCTTTCTATTATCATATTACTATTTGAATGAGTTTTTTGAGTCCTACAAAAGATTCTGCTAGAGTTTTTAATGGATTCAGGAGAGATCTATAGGTCAATTTAGATATAATTGACTTAACTATACTATGAAACATGAACATAGTACATAGCTTCATTCACTTAGGCCTTTTTAAGTTTACTTTAGCAATATATTTCAGTTTTTGGTGTAAAACTCTCACATATATTTTGTCGTATTTATCCTCAATCAGATAATTTCTTTTAAAAAATTAATTGAAGTATAGTTGACATATATATATTTCTTGATATTATTGTAAATTATACGGTTGCCTTTTTTTTTAATTTTTTTTTTTTACGGTTGCCTTTTTAAATCTTAAGCTATTTGATAGTTTATAGAAATATAATATTTAAACATTTTTATTGTAACATGCAATTTTTAAAAAATATATTTTATTTATTTATTCATGAGGGAGAGAGAGAGAGAGGCACAGGCAGAGAGAGAAGCAGGCTCCAGCAGGGAGCCCGACGTGGGACTCAATCCCGGGCCTCCAGGATCACGCCTGGACTGAAGGCAATGCTAAACCGCTGAGACACTAAGGCTGCCCACTTGCAACTTTTTTAATTTAAATTTTAGGTAGTTAATATACAGTGAAGTATTGGTTTCTGGACTAGAATTCAGTGCTTTGTCACTTACATACAACCCCCAGTGCTCATCCTAACAAGTGCCCTCCTTAAAACCCACCCCCTATCTAACCACCCCTCACACACCTCCCTCCATCAACCCTTAGTTGGTTCTTGGGTGTTTTTACAGTTTGTTTCTTTCTCTCTCTTTTTTTTCTTTCTAAATTAACTTAGTTCTAGTACATTTTTGTTGATCTCGTTGGTTTTTTTTTCCTTAGCTGATTGTATTTTATTTGAAGAAAGACAATTTTACAATGTGAGGGTTACGGTTTGCAGTTGCAAATTCAAATATCACTGTTGACTCCCCCAGAATACTAATAGTCTACTGTTGACGAGAAGCATTCTTGATAACATAAACTGTCAATTTATACATATTTTGCATGTTATATGTGTTATATACTGTATTCTTACAATAAAGTAAGCTAGAGAAAGAAAATGTTATTAAGAAAATTATAAGGAGAGAAAAATACATTATAGTACTGTATGTACTGTATTTATTCTTAAAAAGTCACATATAAGTGAACACACATTTTAAACCTGTATTGTTTAAGATTCAACTGTATTTCTTTGTTAACTTCTGTTTTGTATTTATCTTTCTTTGTTGCATGGGCTAGTACCATTAGTACAATATTGAATGTGAGTGGTGAGACAAGATATCTATGAATTTTTCCTGATGTTAAAGGAAGAAAAGCATTCAGTTTTTCAATTTTTAGTGATGTCAGTTGTAGGTTTTTCAAAGCTGTTCTTTATTAATTCAGGGAATTACCTTCTGAGAGTTGTTTTCAGTGTTGAATGTTGGATTTATAAAATACTGTAAAAATATATTTATTAAGACTACCATATGGTTTTATTCTTTAGTCTGTTAATATGGCAAATTACACTAATTGCTATTCTGATGTGAATACAGCCTTTCATTCTTGTTCATTCATGAACACATGTGTTCATGATGTTATTACTGCTTTTATATATTGTTGGATTCATTTTGCTACTATTTAAAAAATAATTATTGAATCTCTGATCATAGAGTATACTGGTACATATTTTTGTTTATTTGTAATGAGTTTGACAGACTTCGATATCAGAACAATGTTGTTCTTTTAGAATGACTTGGACACTATTTCCTCTCCTTTACTATTTTAGAACAGTTTGCATAAAACCTATATTACTCCTTTTTAGGTGTGTTGGTAGAAGTCACCAGAGAATTCATCTAGGCTTGTCATGAAGTAAAATTACACCCCCCCAAAAAAATGTTAACATGTATGAAGGCAATATATCGATTTAGAACATAATATCAAGAGATATGGACGTATAAATGGTCCAGTAAACTGATATCTAACTTTTAGAAATTAAAAGATTATGTCACAGAATGACTAAAAAAAATCTACATACTATTTTCTTAATATGTTACTTGTCTTTTATGCTGACACTGTACTTTCTAAAGAGACAAAACCAAATTTGTCAGTATATGAAGTGCAACATTTAAATGCATACTTCACTTTAAGCAATAGAACTTTAATAATTTCTGGGAAATTATTCAGGAAAATTGATGGTGATACTAAATTATGACTATACACATTTCTCTTGGGAAAATATCAGAAAATATGAATGGGAAGGTATTTTTTAATAAACAAACCAATGACTAAAGGCATCATTAGTTCCATGTATAATATGTGTTGGCCTAAATAAGAAATAAAGTATAGTTTTGTTTTATAGATAATACATTCCTATTTTCCCAGTTTGGTTGGTGAGTGAGTTTCATATAAAACAACTCTTACCTACTCTCTATTTCTTTTCTCTGATGAGTGACATATGACTACATTAGTTTTAATCCCAGACTTAGTACTTTTTCTACCTATGCAAATTACTTCTTTTCTTTTTTGTTTTTTTTCTGCATAATAGAGTTGTAGAAGTAGCAATATATATTAACTAGTAAATATTTAAGGACCCATGATTTGTAGGTTTGGGACACATTTCTGGGATTAGTTACCAACTCCTTCAGATCATCTCTTCATTGATATCAGGAAATGCCTAAACTCGGACCTAATTATTATTTTTTAACTGTGAAAACATTTAACAAGGAATGGAAAAATTAAACATATTTCCATATGTGGTTAAGTGGCCTATTTTTGTGGATACAGTGTTATGTTCTGAATACTAGTCAAAAGTCTAGTCAGTAACCAGTAGGAAAATAGTATTAATCTTAATGCACTCTCCTTAGTTCAACTTCACAATTTTAGTCGATGTTTTAATGATGATATGATATAATAACTATTTCCTGAACTTTACATTATGCCCAGCACTGAGATAAATACTACTGATCAAAAGAGGTGACAAGTCATTAAAATAATAACAATATTAATAGAAATAGCATTAATTATTCCCTTTAACATTGTATGTAAACTTTCTTGACATATAATGGCATATGACAAAACCTTAAAGACAAATATAAAACATTAAATATAAATGTAAATTTTCTATATTTGATCTACTAATTTAATAGATACTCCTTTTACAAACTAACAAAACTCCCTAGGTGAAAGAAGAGAATTGCATTCTTAATAATTAAATTAAATAATGATTCTTTTCTTAGGAGGATACCTAGAAAGGTTTTAAGCATACATGGAGAATATCTTTATTTAATTATTTATGTGGCTTCAATCAAGAGATATTTCCCCATCTCAGAGCTAGTTTATGTTGGAGCTTAAATGTACTGGATGACAAATTTAATTTTTTTTTCATAAGACTGTGCATTTCAATATTCCAAACTTGTCCAACAATAAGAATTTGGATAGTTCTCTAGTAACACAATTGAAAACTGCATATTTTAAAATGGAAGAACTATAATTACACAAACACAGCTGATGAATCTCATAAAGGTATTATCAGTAAACAAAGCCAGATACAAAATAGTACATACTTATAGTAATGTGTATGTAAGATTGAAAACCAATATTAATATATTATAGCACAAGTCAGAAGCCTCATTATCTTGGAGGGGAGGGAGAAGATAATAGAGGTTGGAAACGCTCTGGAAGGAAGCTTCTGACAATAGTAACTATCCATTCTTCACGTAAGTAGCGATTACATGCATATTCAGTTTGTGGTCATTTTTGAGCTCTGCATTTGTATTTTTATGTGTGCTACACTTTAATGAAGAGTTTTTTTTAATATGTTTCAAGTTCACAGATATTAAAATGTATTTTTTGTAATATGAACAGCTCATGGGAAACAAATGAATATCTGAAAGTATCTGTCATCTGTAGTCATTGATTGAAAACATCAGGGAACTGATAATATCGTAAACCCTAGATATTTGTTGACACACATACAAATAAAACAATTTATTTACTAGTTCCTTCTATTATGGAGTTTTAGTCAATGGAAATTTATTTACTTCTAAACGTAAAAGAAGAGCTGTGAAGTAATAAAACCATGAAGTTTTTATGTATTAGGAAATCTGTTACTCTGCAGGTAGAAATATGGTAAAAATTAGTTGTCATCAGATTTAGAAACCAACAGCATGGATGATGGAATAGTTCCCTTGAACAGTCTTTTCCTTGTCATCTGTTTGCTTTTGCTCTGAGGTTCCTTTTCAGAGTGTTTTTTTTTCTTCCACCTAATGTCTTTAGAATTGTAATCATTCTTTTATGATCTATACTACCCTGTCTTTGTGTTTTTAAATCAAGCTTCAGTGACATTGCCACATTCCCAGTTGATGCAGTCATCATCAAATACCACTGACTAAAGCAAAGAGTTTTGAATTATTCAGGTAGCTTGCTCTCTTTTCATATGGATAATCACCTGTTAAAATTATACAGCAAGTTTGTTTTGTCACTGTATTTTTTGTATCTCTTAGGTGTATCATCTTGGAAAGCGGCAGCACAGGAATTTCAGGTTCCCAGTGGATCCTGGGTGAGAAGTAGTCTAGCTGGGGACACTCAGATCATAGGGAATGCTGTTATGAGATGGAGGGGAGCATGAGAAGGAAATGAAATGAGAGGTTCCCCTGCCAGGCTTGAGGGTACCATGTTTAGTTCTCAATAAAGGGCTGCTGCACTGAAAGGTAAGATTCTTAGTGAGTGGTCTGAGGAACACTGGGAACACAGTATCAACCCTGAATTTGACAGGAAATATGGAAACAAACCTTGAGTGCTCTACAGTACCTGTATTCCCTTGATCTGGAGTGCTTGATCGCACATCCAGTAAGAGGTTCCCTATTGATATTTTGGGAAAGAATTGTAAACTGGCATTGAACTCAATCTACAGAGATTTATGGGAGAATCCACCTTCCAAAAAGTACTCTGAATATTGCCTTTTTCTCTTTTCTTAAGATTTTATTTATTTATTTATGACAGACACAGAGAGAGACAGAGAGGCAGAGACACAGGCAGAGGGAGAAGCAGGCTCCATGCAGGGAGCCCGATGTGGGACTCGATTCTGGATCTCCAGGATCACACCCCGAGCTGAAGGCAGTGCTAAACTGCTGGGTCACCTGGAGCTGCCCCCTTTTTCTTTTTCTTCTTTTACAAAAAATATTTTATTTATTTATTTGAGAGAGGGGCACAGAAAGAACAAGCAGGGGGAGTGCCAGAGGGAGAAGAAGTAGGCAACCTGCTGAACAGGGAGCCCAATGTGGGGGTCTACCCTGCAATCATGACCTGAGCCAAGAGTAGACGTTTAACCAGCTGAACCACACAGGCGTGCCAGATTGCCTTTTAATTATAATAATCTCACGAGAATTGAGTTCTGATATTGGCTTAATATATTTCCTAACTATATTGAATAATAGTCTTTCCCAATTGGGACCTTGCTTCCAGGAGAGAAATTAATGCCGCCCAGTATTGTCAGAAGCCCATAGATCTAGAACCAGAAAATTGTTATCCATTTCAGTTCTTTTTCAATATTAGGTTTGGGCATTCTTCCACACATGGTAAGCCACATTTAGCCATCACACTGATCCAACAAAGACAGCTCACGTTTGAGAGGTTTATGTTTTTGTTTGTTCTGATTCATATTTTTCTCACAGTCCTCCAGTAAAGCAGGACCCCATTAACAGGCCCTGGATTATGGAGCATGTGCAGCAGTAAACACTGAATAAATTGTTCAATAAATTTCGCTTATTATGCTCCTAGTACATGAAAAAGAGTCGAAGAGAGTAGAAAAGAAATACTCGGAATATAAGAAGTAAAAGCCTGGCTACTGCTGTTAGGATAAATTATCACATACTTAGGGCTTTAAGACATAGAAATATATTATCTTACAGTTTTTGAGGTCACAATTCTCATATTGATAGGCAAGGCTGCCTTCTTTTTGGGAGTTTGGGGGAAGAACCTGATTCTTTTTTTTTTTTTTTTTTTTAAGAACCTGATTCTATGTCTTTTCTAATTGTTAGAGATCTCTTGCTTTCCTTGGTCCCATACTCCATCTTGGAGTCAGGAGTGTGTCTTCCTTGGGTATCTCTTTCTCTCTTGACTTTCATCTTCACATTGACCTTTTTTGACTGTGATTTCTCTGCCTCATTATAAGGACCTTTATGATTATATTGGGACCACAGAGGTAATCTAAGGTAATCTTACCATCAGAACATCCTTAGTTTAATTTCATCTGTAAAGTCCCTTTTGCCCTATAAGGTATATACACAGGTTGCAAGGATTAGGATACGGACCCCCTTCAAGAATCATTATTCTGTCTACCATACCTGAGTAACATATCCAAAGTGATATCGATCTAAAAGCCAAGAAGAGAGCATGCTTCCACATATCAGCCAAAGGGAAGTAAAACAGGAAAAATATATGAAAATGAGAAAGATGAATGATACAAAGTCCAGACCATGAATGAACCACCTGTTTTTTGTTTTTGTTTTTGTTTTTAAATTTTTATTTATTTATTCGTGAAAGACACAGAGAGATAGAGAGGCAGAGACAGGCAGAGAGAGAAGCAGGCTCCATGCAGGGAGCCTGAGGCAGGACTCAATCTTGGGTCTCCAGGATCATGCCTTGGGCTGAAGGTGGCACTAAACTGCTGAGCCACCCAGGCTGCCCTGAACCTCCTGTTTTTATAAATCGTGCTTTATTAAAAAAAATAAAAATAAATAAATAAATCATGCTTTAATGGAAAACTGCTATTTTTGTTTATTTATGTATTCCCCATGGTTGCTTTTGTGCTACAATGACAGAGTTGATAATTGTGAGAGAGTTCATATGGTCTCATGAACCAAAAACATTTCTGTCTAGCCCTTTATGGAAAATCTGGTTAATCCTTTGTCTAGGAAAATATCTGAGTGGAAATCTATAGCATTTCTTTATGTAATGTTTTCATCTCTATAATAGGCATTTAATTAAATTCCTAGAGCTGCTATAACAAAATGTTACAAACAATATTAATTTATTCTCTCCAGTTTGGAGCCTAAAAGTCCCAAATCAGTATCTTAAGGCTCTGAGGAATCTTTCCTTGCCTCTTCTAGCTTGTAGTTGCCAACAATCCTTGGCCTTCCTTGGTTTACAGATGAATAGCCCCTGTATCTGCCTCCATCTCTAAATGGTCTTCTCTGAAGTTGCCATCTAAATTTCCATCTTGTTATAAGGACATGAGTCCTTGGTCAGGGCTCACTCTATGTAGTATGACCTCACCTTAAATTAACTACATCAGCAAAGACCCATTTTTTTTTTTAAGATTTTATTTATTTATTTATTTATTTATTTATTTATTTGAGACACAGAGAGGAAGAGAGAGAGGCAGAGATGAAGGCAGAGGGAGAAGTGGGCTCCCTGCGGGGAGCCCAATGTGGAACTTGATCTGGGACTCCAGGATCATGCCCTGGGCCAAAGGCAGGCACTAAACCACTGAGCCACCCAGGGATCCCCGACCCAATTGTTAAATAAGGTCACATTCAAAGATCCCCAGGGTTAGTACGTTAACATGTCTCTTTTAAGAAGACACCATTAACCCATAACAGGCATAAAATAATATTAAGAAAAATGTTTTTTAAACATGGAGACCAACAATGCTTTTAACTCACATTCTGTTTGACATCCATTTGGGCAAATGCTACATCCCCCTGCAAATAATTTAAATGACAGTGTAATACATTTGCATTTGATGTTGTAGAGTATGATCAAAGTCATGCTGATCTCAGTGAGTCAAGACTCTTGGTTTTCATGTGATTATGTGGCCTCATTTGAAAGTCTGGAAGTATATTCTTTATTTTGGTTTTTATTTTATTTCTGATTCTTTTTGGTAGGCTTACCATTAACTCGACCTTGTACGTTTCCCCAAACTTAGAATATATGGCACTGGGTAACATGCCCATAAAATATAACTACTTCTCCACAGCCAGGGTGGACTTTGAAATGCTAGTATCACTCTTCATATTCTTGAGATTTGGAAAAGATTTTATTTGCACCTGTTTTTCATTTGTGTTTCATGTGGCTAAGTATGTTTTGTTTATCTGCTGCCTATTAAATTGAAGCTGCAGTGGCAGATTTTGTCTTCTTACTTTTGTAAATGTGCCCAAAGGTTATTAAGCAATATGCCTCTCTAATAAATGTAATTTATGAATATGAAAATGCTCATAAATGTTTTTTAATTCTTAAAGAGAGCCCCAGGAGCTCTAAATCTATTGGATGATATATCCATTTTGGTCTCTGCATTCCTTCCCTGCTACAGCATCAAGGCTGAGAGGAATAAATACTGACTTTTAGAACTGTTGTGCAGGTCATAAATTAGGAAGAACTGTCATGTCATAAAGCTGTTTGGGGAAAAAAACAGCATTCTCACTTATGATCATTATCTGCTGTTGATAAGTTTATGTCATTAGGTATTTTTCCTCCAAAATTACAGGATATTTCAAGTATTTACAGGAGAAAGAAATGTTATTGTAGTTTTAATTAATATTTTACACAAAAAACTCACTCAAGTATGTACAACACACAGGCAAGCTATCACGAAGCAGCTTCAATCATTCATTTATGCTTTCACACTATTTTATACAAAATTTTGTAATTATCATGTATCATATTTTCTTATAGTCATTCATTTATATGTCTGTCATCCCTTCTAAACTGTGAAGACCTTCAAAGTAAGACAATGGTTCATTTATCTCTATAACCTCTATTTGGATGCTAACATATGGTAGGCATTTAATAAATGTTTTAGTTTTTTAAACTTGAGAATACTGGCATAGTTCCTAATAATTAATGCACACATCCAATAAAAACTAAATATATAAATAAGTGGTAATGAATTTTATATAAGAAAAACACTCTGCCTCTCTGTCTCTATCTCTCATGAATAAACAAAATCATAAAAAAAAAAAAAAAAGGACGCCTGGGTGCCTAAGTGGTTGAACACCTGCCTTCAGCTCAGGGCATGATTCTGGGGTCCCAGGACTGAGTCCCACATTGGGCTCCTTGCATAAAGCCTGCTTCTATCTCTGCCTATGTCTCCTTCTCTCTCTCTCTCTCTCTCTCTCTCTCTCTTTTGTGAATAAATAAAATCTTAAAAAAGATTAAATATATATAAATTCAGATTTTATATTGATTGAAAGCATGCCATCTACTTTTGTGGTGTTCTGATTTATTCACTTTAATTAGAGGCCAAAAATCTTCATATATTCCAAGAAATTGGGAATCCATGTATATCTTAGTGGGATGTTTAGAAAAAAAAACATTATTATGTAGGCCTCTTTTAAATTTACTTATATATAATGGACATATACATGTATATGTATGTCAGGTATATTAATTATTATGTTAAGTATTGTTACATATTAATATGTAGTATATATATTATATATAAGCCTTATGCAAATTTTCAGTTTACACTTAACATTTATATTTCAGAATAGAGTCAAAAAACATATATTGAATCTTAAACTAATTGTAGGCATTGTACTAGCCCTTTGAGGCACAAGCTAAATAAGGTACAGCTCTCCGTGGTAGCTCTTTCTCTCTTAGGGCCAATAATAACTCCCAGAGTTGTCTCATGTTTTGTTAGTCATATTGGATATTTGTAAGTGATATTATATATTTTTAAATGTATTTCCTTTTTTTTCATGATTTGGCATGTTATAAATATGATAAATATCTATTGAACAGTTATGTTTAATTATGTGAGATACAAAATTCCTCTGCTTATATTTTGGCTGATTAAAATGCCTACTTCAGAGAGAATATTGTCATTCAATGATGCATTTTAGATATTTTCTAGAACAATCATATATACAAAAAAAGAATAGATATGTGCTTGTTCCTTATCCAATTAGACTTCCTATACCCTCTAAGGCTAGTTCTCTGGACCAGCTGTGGCCGTCATACTAGTGAGTTGCATTCTCCCTCCTTCCCCTGCATCTCTCTCCTGCTCCTTCAGCCACAAGTCCATATCCCAATCATCTTTTAGAGCAATTTAAAAAAGGTCACCTTTCCGCAAGCACCACTAGTGTTCTCCCCACTGTAAGCTGGAAACGATATCTCCATTCTCCAAATTCATATTATATTATATCATAATATGTTATACTAAAGCTTTGTAAATTTCACTAAAAGCCACATCCTGCTCTATCTACTAGAGAAAAGAGTATGCCCCACTCATTTTTGAGTGTAAATGGTGCCTAGCATAATGCCTTGCATAAAAGCTCCATTTTATTTTTTTTATTTTTTTAAAAGCTCCATTTTAAGGATGTTTATTAGATTAAGAAATAAATTACTGTTATTAGTATTGTCTACTAGAAATCCTTCCATTCAATAGTGTAAAAATCATAGGATAAAATTCTGAATGATTCTGAGAACATTCTCAATGGAATGGAGTTCAACCATAGATTATTAGGATTTTAACATTTAATTATATTGGGATTTGAAAATAAATGAAAAGTTCATTGGTTTGGGAAGAATATGAGGGCTTTTACTGTCAGTAATGATTATTTCCTTAATAATTAAGAACTGTCTTTATAAAACATATTCTAAGTAAAATATAATAGAAGAAAGATAGGAAACTATAGTTACTGAGCCCAAAAAGGTAAATTAAATTTGTAATTTTAAATATATTTCATCATGTGAAATATTAAACTCACATGAAATATTTTTTTCTGGAAAACAGCATAAATAGAAATTTAACTTCTTTGGAATAAATGAGCTCCTATATTTAACATTAAAGCTTCTTCCAGTTTTGAAAGACTTTAACTTGATGGGCAAACTTGACTTGTACTTTTATAATGCCTAGAAGAACATGTGTGTAGTTTAGGATCCAGAAAATAAAATATTAAATTTTGAATATTACAAGGTGAAAAAATACAACTAGATTAAATTTATTTTCTAAATTTTACAAATAACTTTCCCAGTTACATAAGGGAAGAACATTAACACTTACATTAACATTAACACATAAATAAATTCTGTTCCAGGTGACTGGCTGGTGGCATTACATATGATTTCACATTTAATTATTTCCACATTAAAAAAAAATACTCTGTCCCTATTCTTTAAATAGATAACTGATGTTTAGATACTTTTCTAAGATTAAATATCCAGTAAGTGTTGGAATTAGAGCCTAAATATGTTTGAATCTATATTCTATGTTCTTTCTACTTCCAAAGATTCAGTGGTATGCTGGTAAATATTTCATGCATGGCTGGGGATAGGAGGGCCTGATTTGTATCATTTGCTTATTTTCATGGCACAAATACTCTTGTCTTAACTGATTTAAAGCTACCAACATCATCTCAATGAAGATGAAGTTGAAAAGAAATATAATTATTGAGGGCTAGTAATAACCATCTCCAGTACACCACTGGAAAAAAAAAAGCTATTATGGGCCTTTATAATATCAGGACAATGTCATTGAGAAGAGATCAATTGTTGAGGCTGTAATGCTGAGTCAAGACAAAGAAATGACATTCTAGGAATTCAAAAGAGGAAACAGTGGACAGACAAGGTAAAATCAAGAATTACCAGTGTCAAGATGCCAGGAATGGAACAAGAGATTACAAATGAAATGTATAAATTTTAGAAAAAAATATTTATTTATTTGAGAGAGAGAGAGAGAGAGAGAACATGAGTCAGGGGGAGGAGCAGAGAGAGAAGGATACTCCCTGATTAGCAGAGAGCTTGATGTGGGGCTCAATCCCAGGATCCTGAGATCATGACCTGAGCCAAAGCAGAAACTTAACTGACTGAGGCACGCAGGCACCCCAATTTATAAAATGCTTTGTGTTATCTTTAGCACATAGTTTTCCATGTCCCATTATAAGATTTTTAGATATCATATCAATTTTATACCCCAAATAACATAATTTGAAATTGAAAAAAAAACCCTAAAAATCCTAGAAACCATTCAAATGCCTATCAATAGTGGAATATATAAATAAATGGTAAAATGCTCATATAATGGGATATTATATAGCAGTGAAAAATAATAAAATTACTGCTACCTCAAATTAGCACAGATGAACCTCCAGAACGCTATGTGGCATGTTAACAAAATGGACACAGAAAAAAGAAAACAGGAGGATTCCATTTAAATACACAGTTATTAAAAGCAGGCAAACCTAAATATATTTTTAGCAATGTATGCACAGATATTTAATTCCATTACAAAAAATCAAAGGAATTATTAACAATAAGTTATGAGTAGTGGCTCTCTGGAAGGACAGAGCAGGGGAATCAGATCTGTTGATGTTAAAAGGTGTTTCTGTATGTTGATAATGTTCTATTTCTATTTTATAAAGTTGTTGAATTTTAGTACTTAAAGCTTGCTTATGTGTTCATGAATGTTCTATGAATAAAATAGTTTGCAGAAATATTTTGAAATGTCAATAACAATTCTACTCATAATTTATAGGAAGTACACAAAATAAATTTTAAATTATTATCTCTGCTTGTGATATATGCATAATTTATCGATATGCAAACACAAATGAGTATGGTGCTATATAGGATTCTTGAGGACTGTTTTGCTTACTTCTTTGTACTTAGTGATTAGAATCGTCAAAGGACATACAAAGCACTTAATAATAGTCAAGCCTGATTGCTTTCACACTTAACTATTTGATTAACATATTTGGTATAAAGATGATGATGCAACATTGAAATAAGAGCAATCAAAAATAAATAAATAAATAAAAAATAAAAAAAAATTAAAAAAAGAGCAATCAAGTCTAAAGATAAGACAAATTCAAAACAAGAAAACCCCCAGAAGCTCAAAAAATGGAATGATTTGAGATAAAGAATATAAACATTCTAGTGAAAATGAAAATATTTGGGAAATTTAGGAATTCATTTATATTAAAAATATATAGTATAGTAGAGCTAGAAAAAATATTGGAATATATGCTGAGATATGTTAAATTCAACAACAGATGTCGGTATACTAAAAATATTCCTCTAAGATGGTAGCTTTATAAAAGTCATATACAATTATATATAAATCTAAAGCAGTGCTGACATAAATCAAGCAGAAAAAAAAAAACTAAGCAAACCAGAAAACCTTAATTTCAATGTTCATAACAATTACATAGACCATAAAAGACTCATCATAATATAACAAGTGATTTGAAAGAGCAGAAATGGATAAAATGTATGTATTCTCAGTACATTGGCTAATACACTTAACAAGCGTTTATTTATTTACAATTGTTATACATCAGATCCTGGACATTATGTAATGTAGAGAGAACTGTAATTTAAGACTTCTCAATTTTTACAGAGAAAAATAAATTTTAATATCAAAATTGAACTAGATATTTTGTCTGAATGGTATTAAGTAGGTGTGAAGGTGTATGCATAAGGATTTTCAGGAAAGCTAAAGATAATATTGCCTTGTTTTTTATGATTTATGTAATATTTTTCTCATGAAAAATAAAGATCTTTGAAATTGTAAAGAAATTATGTCACCCAAAATTTTATCAAATATCATCACTAAAATATTTCTCATTTTTTTCTGAATACATGTTTAAACATTATTTGAATCACAGAATAATAGGTTTTTGAGACCTACTTTTATTCCCCAAATATTTTAAATAAAGCATTGTTCTATGAGTATCTTTGGGAATATCATTTTTCTTCTAAAAGAAAAATGCTTTTTCTTTACAAAGCACACACATAATATCTTTTCTTTGGATAAATCTTCACATGCAAAAATACTATTCTCAAGGTTCTATAATTCTTTAGACCCTATACCTCATGCTGACTCAAAACTTTTCTTTTTTTTTTTTTTACCAATTTTTCATACTAGATATATGAATGATTTATTTTAAGCCTTATTAAGTAGAATTAAGTTTTACCTTCTGAGGAAATTTGATATGCCACTGCAATGCAGATTGATTTGCAAACTTATTTCCAGAGATGTAAAAAATATTTTCAAAAGTGTATTGACTGATTTAGATTCGGATTTCCTGTATAATGCATCAGTTGGTTATACGTTTTCTAATTTGTGTTTTACTTATAACATTTGTCAGCTCTGTAAAACAGAATCTGACTAGTTTACCTAAAATGTTTACAGAGGGAAATATGGAAGAGTAAGATTGGCCATTTTAATAAATGGACTAAGTATACTGTTTTTTAAATTACTAATTAATTAACCCAATCCCATATAATAATCCTTCCTATGTCCATTGATTTAGGATGACAAGAAAATGCCATTAAAACTAATGAGCTGTGAATAATATAAAAGTTAGGATGTTAGGCCACTATTATATTTTTCAAATGACAGAAGATGTTGGACAGTAGAGGGTAGTAGAATGGAAATGAAGGCTGGGAAGTAAGTTCTTTTCAAATTACCAGAAGTCTCTATTGAACTCTTCTAAACACCAAAGACCGCATATGATTTAAAAAAATTAAAAATCACTGTATCTGTAAAATAAAGATCATTCCTAATGTATGTATTCCAATGCAATTTTACTGCCTTCAATTTATAACCATGTAACTCTCACATTAGAAGGAAATATATTATGCAAAAAGAGAGTATGTTAAGTAAAGCAAAATTGTAGCTGGTTGGCAAGTCAGATTTTGTACTCATCTAATCTACAACAATTATCTAAAATCCTGGTGAAACACATTTTAAAAATTAAATTATGTTAGGGATGCCTGGTTAGCTCACTTGGTTAAACATCCAACTCCTGATTTCAACTCATGATCTCAGGATCCTGGAGTGAAGCCCTGGATCAGGCGCCATGCTCAGCAGGGAGTCGGCTTGAGGATTCTCTCTCCCTCTGCCCTTCCCTCTACTCTTTCTCCTTCTCAAATTAAATAAATAAATAAATAAATAAATATTTAAAAAATTATATTGTATCACACAAAAATAAATGAGTTGTTATTGTGAGCCTGCCATCATTACTAAATGTAACTTGATATCATTTATAATTATATTATTTATTTCTATTATTTATGTAATTTAATAAACTATTATTTTTTATTTTAAAGATTTTATTTATTTATTCATAGAGATGCAGAGAGAGAGAGAGAGAGAGAGGCAGAGACACAGGCAGAGGGAGAAGCAGGCTCCATGCAGGGAGCCTGACGTGGGACTCGATCCCGGGTCTCCAGGATCACGCCCTGGGCTGCAGGCGGCGCTAAACCAGTGCGCCACCAGGGCTGCCCAAATTTAATAAATTATTAAATAGCCTAATATCATGGTATACTTTCTTTAAAAAGCAAACACAGGGGATTCCTGGGTGGCTCAGCGGTTTAGCGCCTGCCTTTGGCCCAGGGCGCTATCCTGGAGACCCGGATCGAGAGTCCCGCGTCGGGCTCCCAGCATGGAGCCTGCTTCTCCCTCTGCCTGTGTCTCTACCTCTGTCTCTCTCTCTCTCTCTCTCTTTCTCTCATAAATAAATAAATAAATAAATAAATAAATAAATAAATAAATCTTAAAAAAAAAGCACACACATACTATTCTATAATAGCATTAGTAGTCTATAGTTAAGCTCAAGGAGATGTCTAAATAGTCTATACACTTCAGTGAGTAGATAAAAAATACCTTATTTATAGCAATTTCCTTTATTAAAGTCAATAATAGACATATAATTAGGTAACATTCATGTACTCTTACAGTTCTTAAATTAGGATTGATTTTTGCAGAGACACAGGCAGAAGGAGAAGCAGGCTCCACACAGGAAGCCCAATGTGGGACTCGATCCTGGGACTCCTGGGGGTCATGCCCTGAGCCAAAGGCAGATGCTCAACTGCTGAGCCACCCAGGCATTCCAGCTATAAGAATTCTAACTCTTTTAATCCTATATATCGTTTAATCTGTTAGGATTTTTGGAAAGAATCCTATTTCTAAAGTTATGTTATGAAAATTTGCATTTAGGTGAATAAAAATACTAAGTTATGCATAATCACCTTAATCATCTATTGGAAATTAAATATTTCAACTTCTCTCCTGATCCACAAATTAATATCTATGTTTTACACTGTACTCCCATGCTTTAATGGGTTAATCAAACAATTGAGCAGTAACTCATATTTTCCTGAGTAGTGGAAACCATGTCTTATAAACTGAAAGTAGAAAGGATTTTTGAAATATGAATTATTCCAATTTCAGTTTCTATATGTGTTTCCAAATAGCTATCTTTGAGACTTTGTGAATCACTGGATAAATCAAGGACATTATTTCATGGTATCCTAATCAGATAATACCTTCCCTTTTTGGTACATTTTGTGAAAAAAAGGAGAAACAAATAAGGGAAAAGCAATATTATATATAGATAGATAGATAGATAGATAGATAGATAGATAAATTATTTGGTATAAGAGCCAAACCTGTTTAGCTGAACTCCCGTTTACTAACAATTTTGGAGTTGAGCTGCCCAATATGAAGGATGTCTCCTGGTAATATTGATGGTCTGATCTAAGAAAAAACCCCTGCTTCTGGCAAAAATCTCAATCTCAAAGAGAACCCTGAGAACTGAACTTGATATAAGCAATTATTTCTTCTCAAATAAATTGATAATATTAAAATTTGCCCGGGATCGAATCCCACGTCGGGCTCCTGGTGCATGGAGCCTGCTTCTCCCTCTGCCTGTGTCTCTGCCTCTCTCTCTCTCTCACTGTGTGCCTGTCATAAATAAATAAAATAAAATAAAAAAAATTAAAAAAAAAATAAAATTTGCCATATGCTTTGAGGAGAGAATAATTAAAATGGTAGATGGAGGTCAAGGCTACTTCATCAATGAAACATTCTTCACTTGAAAGGAAATATAAAATGGATGTGAGCATCATCCTAACAAAACATAGAAACATATACATAAACACTACTGACATGAATGTATTTTGTTTGTGTTAAAGTTTAAAAAAATAAAAATAAATAGTTTAATACATTAAAACTAATGTTCCACTAAAAGGATGGAGTAATAATTAACTTAACCACTCCCCCCATAATGTTGATGATTTGGGAAGATAACCAGTTTTCAACTGTATTTATTTCTCTCTTTCAGCAGATATTTTCTAGTTATACAGTAATTTTTGGCAGAGCCATTTACCTAATATGCCTTATAGTCACTTTCTTTTTCTGCCTAGGTAGACACTCTAGTGAAAGAAAATTAAACTTTTTCCCCAAATAATGAAGTAGTTTGGAATTATGCACTCTTCAATTTCATAATCCTTTAAATCTAAGGCCATTTTATTTTTATCTCTTTTTAAGATACTGCTTATGTATTCCTTTGAGAAAGCATCTTGATTCTCACTTCAGTTATTTATGATTTAAATTTGCATACTGTCTTTCTTTTGTAAAAGCTTATGGCATTGAATAAAAACACTTTCAACTTTCATTAAACATCTGTCACAATCCAGTACTAAAAAAGCAGCAAGGAAGCTTTACAACAATAGCTATAGAAATACAAAGAGAAAAAGAAAATACTAAATAGTAATCATAAGAAATTTATTGTACCATCATTCAGAGCCCTCTGACCCAGCCCTCTGACATGAAACCTTACATGTTAATTAAACATAATCCACTTTCGAGGTAAGTAGTTGATTTCTATTTCTTTTCTCTATGATAAGCAACCTCTTACCTCAGAAAATTTGTTGAATCTTTGGTTTAAAATGAATCATTTGCATTCTAAGATTCATCTGTTTAGAATTTGCCATTCATCATTCAGTATTTATATAAAAATATCAGTTGGTTAGGCAGACAAGTGGGAATATAATGTTTGATTCTCTAATGAATACCTCTACTAAGAGATTGAGCACACTGAATTACAAAATGAAATCCCTGTGCACAATAATTACATAAAGTTGAGTAAAAGTATTCATCAAAAGGAAAAAGTTGTGCAATAACAATATGTATTTGGGAGAAACTGGAAGAAAGCTGAAGGAAATCTGTATTCCTGACAGCAAGAGAAATCTAAAACATTATTGTTAATAAGTTGTTGCTACCCAGCTGAAGGGTCAAAACTAAAACGGAAGTCACAACAGAGTAATATGGAACATAGACAAGACTACCAAAGAGTTTATCAAGCTCCCATTCATGGGCAAATATAAGACGATTTGTGGAAAGATGAGAATGCCAAGATGTTCTGAAATGAATAGCAAATTAATCACATGAAGCTCCTTCCCAGAGTAGAAACCAGCACTGAGAAGAAATTGTTTACACTAGAAATTGTATTGAAATGTACAAGAACAGGGATCCCTGGGTGGCGCAGCGGTTTGGTGCCTGCCTTTGGCCCAGGGCGCGATCCTTGAGACCCAGAATCGAATCCCACGTCGGGCTCCCGGTGCATGGAGCCTGCTTCTCGCACTGCCTATGTCTCTGCCTCTCTCTCTCTCACTGTGTGCCTATCATAAATAAATAAAAATAAAAAAATATATTAAAAAAAGAAATGTACAAGAACATCAGTCAAAGAAATGCGAAGAGACATTTATTATGAGATATAAAAGAATAACAAGCAGGATGAGTGACAATAAAGGTCTTAATAGAAACACATACCTAGGGATCCCTGGGTGGCGCAGCGGTTTGGCGCCTGCCTTTGGCCCAGGGCGCGATCCTGGAGACCCGGGATCGAATCCCACGTCGGGCTCCCGGTGCATGGAGCCTGCTTCTCCCTCTGCCTATGTCTCTGCCTCTCTCTCTCTCTCTCTCTGTGACTATCATAAATAAATAAAAATTAAAAAAAAAAAACACATACCTAAAGCATATGCAAGATTTAAGCTAATAATTTAAAAAGGCAAGATAACATAACTTACAATGTAATCAGGATATAAGTAGAACAACAGAACTTAGAATTCAAAAAATTCATAAATTAGATATTCTTTTTAAAGAAAAACTTAAAACAGGGAGCTGATACTATGCAGAATAGGGTTCAAAATGACAAGAATAATATTTCGATATTGAAGATTAACCTAGAAGAAACAAAATAGTAAATATTACAGATAACATTATAGAATAAATAGGGAATAGAAATAATAAAAGATAAAAATAAAGAAGATACAGAGGGAAGAATTTTAAAATGTGAAAGGTGATGGACAGTTAAGGAAGATAGGCAACAAATGTCCAACATAAAGATAACTGGAGTCTCTATAGAAAAAAAAAAAAATCAAAGCACTATAGCAGAACAAATAATAAAATGTATAATTGATGGTATACTCTCAACTAAAATGTGACTTGAACCTTTATATTAAGTTATCATGCCACATAACTATGAAAAATATCCCATAATGGCCAATACCAAAATATATTTTAGGAATAGTGTTAACTATTGAAATAAAACTACAAAGAGAAAAAAAATCACTTATAAGGGGAAAATCACATTAGTATCAGATTTTTCTGTATTTTCTATAAAGCAACACTTTATGCCAGGGAATGATAGTGTAACATGGTAGCCTGCACAAAGAAAGCCAATTTAATCATGAGTTTTATATTAAGTAAATTGACTTTCAAGTGTAATGACCATAGAAACACATGCAAGATTTTTCAGGATGTTGTTGCCATCAGTTTTTTTTTTTTTTTTTTGGAATCAAATCATGAGCTTCAGACAAGTAAAATGGATAGATAATTATCAGCATAAGCTTTGCGTTGAACAGCAAATACAAATTTATCTGTAGAACTCAGTCTAATTGATGGAACTAACAATTGTATAATGTTATGGCGGTTTATTTTGACAATATTGATAGGATAACATTTGTTGGTAGAGAGTGTGAAGAGCATATGAAAAATAATCTTGATGACTTCCAGTGTTAAGTGAAAAAAATATATTACTTCAATTAGATGTTATGAGTAAAGAGGAAAGCATATAAAATGCTTATAATGTTCAAGGTAGGGAATCATTAGATGTACAAAAAAGAAAGAGAAAAAGAGGGGAAAAATGAATATTGGAGATGTTTTATCAGTATGCAATACAAAAATACTTTATAAGGCAAAAATTCAAGATTTTCTGTATATTAACTATACAGAATTATATTAATTAATTATATTAATATGAGAGAGAGAGAGGAAAGAAGATCAGATCACATAGTGAAAATCTGTCGCTTCCCTTCTATCTTTTTTCTCTCTCTGGTAGAATTTTGGATGTATCTCTCTGTTTAATTCAACTATTACAAGGAAAAACAATTTGTCCAACAAAATATCCAACAGTATGCTGTGAGTCAGAGAACCCTTAGAGATATTTCCAAGAAGTTAAATAATAGAAAGAACAAATATTTACTAGGATTATTTAAATTTAAAAATTCAAGAATCAGTATCAAGATATTTGACAGAATAGAACTCAAACCAAAAAACAGTAAAAATAAAAAAACATGTTATAATGCTAATGTTTAAAACTGTAACATTAAGTAAAATATATATTACTATTTACACAAATAGAAACATATGAAAACTTTCATGAACACAAACAGCAAATCTCCAAGAAAAAACTGAAATATGTTGATACTCAGAGATTTTAACCCCCCTTTCAAATTTAACACATATCAACTGGATAAGGAAATAACTATATTAAAGATCTAGTTTCTTAAGATCAGAGCTTATATCTTTAAAACATTCTTCTCTAATGTAAGCATAGAAAGACATAACATTCCCTATAAGCACTGCTTGTTCTGATTCCACCTATTTTGTTATGTTTTCTTATTATTATACAATTTAAATATAACTTTATTTCACTGTTGAGCCATGCATTTATCCTGATTTTTATTAATTTAAAAATATTTAGAGATTTTAGACATATTTTACTAATTCCTAATTTAATTCCTTTGTAATAATAGAACATATTTTGCATGATTTCAATTCTTTAAAATTGAATGGTAGTTTTTGTACCTCTCAGGAGGTAATCTGTGTTGCTGACCAGGATATGCAGATGACCTGTGTTGCCTTGTATAAAATATATGTAAAATAGATACAAAATAGAGAAATTGTATCTTAATATGTATAGAATATGTAATAATTATATAATGAAATATATTATATAGCAATATAATTATGATATATAAATATATGATATGAAATATGCAGAATATACAAATTTATAGACATAGAAAGTTGAGCCAGCTTCCCTTTTAGATGTCTATTTCATTTACATTTAATGTAATTATATGCTATGATTGCATTTACATTTTATCTCCTCCTTCTTGCATTATTTTTGTTGTTTTTCCATCTGTTCTTTACTGTTACTACTTTATTACCTTTTATTGGTATTTATTGACAATTGTTTTAACATTTCATTTTATCTTCTCCATTCCTATTTTACTTCTAAATCTTTAAATATTATTCAGTTCTTTTTCTAAAAAGTAAAATAATGATTATCTTAATCTAAGTTAAATTAATATTATTTTTATTTACAGACATTATAAGGATCTTAAACAGTATATTTCTATTAAACCCTATCCCATCCTTAGTGGGTTTTTGTCCATATATTCCAAAATATATGGAAATATATATATATCAATATACCTGTTATGAAATTCAATATATATTTTACTAAGTTATAAATAAATAATATTTTATATATATTTATGTAATTTTCCCTTTCCAGTGTTCTTCATTTTTTTCCTTTAAATCAAGTTTCCACCAGCTATCAATTTTCTTCAGTCTAAAGAACTTGTTTTATCATTTTCAGAGTTCTTGTTTGCTACTCCAAAAGCTAGGCTTGCTTTTTCTTTTTCAGCCATGTTTTCTTTTGATCATTGGTCATATTTTCCTGTTGCACATAATTTATAATTTTTGATATGAAGTCATTTTTTTGAAAGATATTTTATATAAAGTGTTGTTAAGCTCTGGATAATGAGAAGATCGATTGTATCCTCCAATAGGCTATGAGAATAGTGACCCCTGACCTTCAAGTAATTAGGGAATGAACTTGAGAATGGGATGTATTTTTTCTTTTTTTTTAAGATTTATTTATTTATTTATTTATTTATTTATTTATTTATTTATTTATTCATGATAGACATAGAGAGAGAGAGGAGCAGAGACACAGGAGGAGAGAGAAGCAGGCTCCATGCCGGTAGCCCAATGCGGGACTCGATCCTGGGACTCCCGGATAGCGCCCTGGGCCAAAGGCAGGCGCTAAACCGCTGAGCTGCTGAGCCACCCAGGGATCCCCGTGGGATGTATTTTCTAAGGCACATTGTGTTCCTCCTTCATCTCAACTCTGGATATAGCCCTGGAATGGTCCCAACTGAAAACTTGAGGTGTTTTCTAGTCCTGAATTCTGTTCCTTTTTTTTTTCTTTTTCTATTAAGTATCATAACACAACCAGAAATTCTGCTCTACTTCTCAATAATGTTCAATCATGTTTCCTTGCTACTTGTCTTATCTATTGTCATAATACTTCAGATATGTTAAGAGGACAACTGCTGTACCATTTGGGTCCCTCAAATGCTGGCCACCATGGAAGCTTAGAATTTTAAATTTTATCTTCCTATGTTAACAAAACTTCTTAAATTTGTATTGCCTTCCCTTCAGCTTCAAGGTACTATTTAGCATCATCCCCAGTATTAAAGGCAATAAAATCCCTTGAAAGGGAAAATTTCATACAAAATATCTGAATGAATCAAAATTTTCCAAGAATATATGAGGTAAAACAATGAGGATTGCAGCTATCCAGGGTAAAGATATCACCTGGCTTAGTGTGAGTTGATGGTGAAAATAAACAATAAATGTTGATCACAACTCGTTAGGAGATTTGATCCTGGGTGAACATGGTTAATAAAGAGTGCAGCATAAAAGAAGACTTTTAGGCTTCTGATACATATGTAGAGTTCCAAGAAGAGGTTTGAACTGGAGGTATATGGGTAGATGGACTAGCGAGATAGAATGAAAGGAGCAAGAGAAAAAAGGTTGAGGAATTTGAATAATTAAGGAACTGTTAATGATTCCAAAAAGGAGACTGAAGGGAAACATCCCTCAGAGAAGCAGCACTGTGTCATTGAAATCAAAGCCAGCAAATATTTCAAAATAGTGGAAATGAGATCTGATATTAAATGCTGCTGAAGAATCTTTTTTTTTTTACTTAATCATGTATAAAAAATACTCTCCCACCTACAGCATGGAGTTATTGGGAGAAACAGTGAGATGCAATATGTAAAATGGATTTCTAACCCACCATATGCTATATAATATATGTTTACTACTAGTTAAGGATTAAGCAAGGAAGCTACATTAGACCCTTTTCATTGTTGCAACAATCTGGAGGATAAAGGACCTAAGATCCAAAACAAAACCTTTAGTATACTAGCATTCTGTGTGAAAAGTAATTCAAGTGTAAACTAGACCAAATATGGATGGGCATTTGGAAGAATTATTAAGAGATTGGTTTAGATCAGAGAATAAAGAAATAGGGTGGAAGGATCTAGCATGATCTTCAGGTTTTTGCTTAAGGAAGTATAATAGAGGATTGAAATTTATTAATAGTGCAGAAATAGAAACAGAAAAGATTCATACTGTACAAGGCACTGCCAATAATTCAAAAACCTAGAAGTAAACAGGTAAAGGAAATTACTGACGACCAACCAATGAATTTCTTAACAGCTAAGCACTCATCCTATACTCCAGCATACTGGGTGAAGGTACAAATATCTGGGTGTCAAATACAGTCTGGGGGAAAGGACATCAGAAGAGATTCTGTTTTATCTAGTTTTGCTAATCATGATATATGGAAAGCTTTATGATAGCAGAATGAATAGCAAAATATGTGCATATAACAAATCACTTTCCTATGTCATGTATACTCCTATTCATTACAATGCCACTCCTCACTAGTTACAAATTTGTCTATATAGCAGGGAAAGAAGAAATGAATAACATTGAATTCTATTTCTAAGCAAAAGCATCAAAATAACTGATACAACTGCAGTGCAGGTTTTTCCCTTGCAATTTGCCTATACTGAATGAAATTTATTTCCTCTGTTTATATTAACTCACTCGTATGTCTCATGGCAAAAAAAGTGCTAATAAAACAATATCACATATAATATTTGCACTTACCTGAAAATATTTTTCTGGAGGCTGAGCTGACATACTGAAATTCATTTTATTTAAAATCTAGCACTGTGCTTTAAAAATAAAATCAAAGTTTAGATTCCTATAGGAAATTATCTTTTGTCTATATGGGTAATATAATTTTAATTGCTTTTACTATTTTGTCTTCTCTTTTCTGACCAAACCAGAAATGTAACTATATGTGTACAAAAACATATAAAATAGAAAATATGATTGATAGTTATTCAACTATTACATGGGAATTAGTTACTTATTAAATCCAGGGAGGGGACAGATTTTTATTTTTATCATTATTATTTTTGCATATTAGTCATTTTGCCCAGTTACTGCCCTTTTTTTCTCTCAGATTCATTTATATGCATTTCTGTTTTCTATCATTGACTTTTTCACACTTGAGGCCTTATGCTGGTAGATACACAAATGCTTCATAAACACATTCATGGAATAGAGAAGGATTTGAAAACTTAAATGAATAAAGATATTTTCATCAGGGACTGTGTGATGTTAATTTTCTTTGGTACTTTTCTAAAGAGAAAAAAAGATATGATTGCTTCTCATAAAGTAGCATAGTAATTAAGCCTTAAAAAAACAGAAGGGAAGAATTATTTTTTGCCACTAACAATACGTACTTTTAAGAACTCCAAATTTTGAACATATATGTGTTCCCTATTTCTGTTTTTACAGATTATAGTGATCAAGAATGTATGGGAAATTCTAATAATAAAGTAACATTAGTTGTATTTTAAAGTGTTTGTACTAACTAGAAACTGATAGGTTCATAAGAACGCTGAAAATATATTGCAATGATAAAGGCATATTTTTCCTGTGTTTCCCAACCATGAATCATCCGTAAAACTTAACAATAATAAAGGGATCCAGCATGTTTAGTTCTTTCATTGTATTTTCCTTTCCATTTAAAATAGTTGCTTATTTACTAGATTTCCTTTAAAAACACATCCATAATTGATTACTTATATGTTCAGAGGCTCTGGTGTCTCTAATAACAGTAAAAATGATTTTTGCAAATTTCTCATAAGAATAGTCATTATGTCAAGACATTATTTGTATCAATTGATTTTACTCTGTGTTATGAAATGTATCTGCTTAAAGTGACTTAATAGACTGTGATCTAACCCAGAAAATTAAAGGATCCTTGACTCCCATTAGTAATGTGCTTGCAGGCATTATTTTTAGAGCTATCAATACACTGTTAATGAACAGGGGCTTGTAGGAGTTTATTGAGTTAATCATAAGTTGCACAGTTCTCCCTTTAGCCCTATGAGAGGATTACACTTCCCCTTGGAAGTGGTACAGTGCTTGAACTGGCCAACACGAATGGAAGCTCATGTGTTGCTTGCAGGTAGAGGCATTTAATTGCCACTGCAAATCATTTAGTGATCTCTTCTCCCTGTACATTCTATCATGGAAGTCTGTTCCCTAAATAAACATGAAGAACAAAGACCCTTAATTAACTTCAATGGGCATATAATGAAATAAAACATTGAAGCTAAATCATTGAGATTGAATGGCATTAAAATAACAGAAGTCTCCTGAATGACATAAAAGCCTAAAAGGAAATAGCCACATGCTAATTCTGGTCTATCTGGTGAAACAATATTTGAGACTTAGAACTAATTTTAACAATCACAAATATTATGATATGTAATAAAGTTTTACAATCTTATTTCAGTTAGTTCAACTTAGACTTTTTTTTAATTCTATACATGGCATGTTATAGAACTACATATTTAATTGAATATGAAACAGTCATCAGCCACTGATGACAAATTTCAAATACTACATATACATATGATCCAACACACAGTCCATCCAAACTGTTATAGTTCAAAAGGCTTTGGCCAGTGTATTGTATATCCTTTATAGAAGATTTTTCTATTCTTAGTATATTTTTCCTATGGATAGGCTCACACTTTGCTTGGATAAAAAGAGTACCAATAAATATAACACTTTCTGAAAGCTAAAATCATAAAGGAAATTGTTTCTATAATTTTTAAAAATGTAAGATGATCACTTATTATGAATGGTACATTGCCAGTTTATGTGTGTTACATAAGTGTAATTATTAATAAAACTCTTTTACTCTTAAAATCACCCCATTTCAAACAATAAATTACACATGCTCTACTAAAATATATATGCCTATATGAAGTTTATTATAGTAAGTGAAATGAATGCTGAGATTTGCAAAGATTAATTAAAATTAGATATGCAGACCATATTCAGACCCCAACCATAATCTAATTTCTATGAAGGCAGGACAAAAACATGCTATCATTAGCACCTAATATAGTATCTAATAATTAATGAGCACTCAAAAATATATATTAAATGTATTCATGGATGATGACACTAGATGAGATGACTAATGTATTAATGGCAGATTTAGGGTTCAAAAAGATTATAATAATGGGATCAGTCAACTAACACTAAAATCATATAGGAATAGAAATCCTGGATTTTTCTTTTCAAAAATTGTCTTTCAACAACATGACAAAAGATGTTTTTTATATGTAACAAAGTATATAAAATTTTAAGATTTAAAAAACATGTTGATTAACTTATTAACTTCTTTCCAAAAAAGTAATGATTGTGAGACAGTGAAAGAAAATAGGATGACTTCTTTTATAATTTGCATAATATTAAGTTGTATTAATCATGGAGGAAAAATCCTGCTCTATTCTGCACTGAAAGCACATGGCTGCTTTGTTGTTTAGCTTAGGGGTTTAATGATTTAGAAGAAAAGAGCCTCTGAGTTTGTAGGCGGTATTTTTAAACCAGCTCAGCATTTGCTAAGGGAATTGGGACTATTTAGAATGGAGAAGAGAATACTTACCAGGTTATAATAATTGTTTGCAAATATTTGGAATGCTGTAATATATAGAAGAGTGTTCAGATTTTGTTTATCTCTAGAGGGCATAAATAAGACTAAACCAATAAGTGAAAGTTTAGAGGCACTATGTTAGAAGAAATTAGAAATGTTTAACAATGTAATAAGCTACTTCAGAAAGTATGGAATACCATATGTTAGAGATGTCCATCTTTCAGGAATAAAAGTTATTTCTCCCTTGACAGGATGAGTTGGACTTTTAAGATCCTTTACAACCTTCAAATTCCATGTATTTATTATATCATTATATCATACTGAGAAGTATTGGTTGAATGACTTATGAATGTACTAATGTGATTAATATAAGAATTAGAATTCCTAGGCCATTCAAACCCAAGAGTACAGTCAATGTATTAGAGGAATAACTACAATTATGACAGAATTTTCTATACGCTAATCTCCAATAGAATAGCTGGAATGTCAGAACCTCAATGTTTATCTTACTCTGGCAGGATCATGAGGAGTGGCTCACAACTTTTCTTAGGGCCATAAGCCTCTGTCTTTTCTCATCTGTCACAATGATGTTCACAAGAACAATATCATTTCTTCCAAATTAGTAGAGAGCTGGGTGCTCCTTTCCATTATTTGTCTTGACCAGTTATCTGTTTTAGGCAGGGGATTTTCCCACTATTTTGTGAAAACTCTCACCATTATGAAGGTCATGATCTCAGGGTTGTGATATTGAACTCCACGCTGGGGGCATGGAGTCTGAGATTCTCTTTGTCTCTCTCCTACTCCCCCATCTTCGCTCCAAAACAAAACAAAACAAAACAAAACAAAACAAAACAAAACAAAACACTTCCATTCCAGTGACATTTGTTTTCCATCTGCATACAATTCAAGACGGGCATTTGTTTCAACTTTGTATTCTACCCATCCCTATCTTTTCCATATAATTTTTATATCATTCATTCATTCATTCATTCATTCATTCATTCATGAGAGACACACAGAGAGAGAGAGAGGCAGAGACATAGGCAGAGGGAGAAGTAGGCCCCTGGAAGAAGTAGGCCCCCTGCAGAGAGCCTGATGTGGGATTTGATGCAAGGACCCTGGGATGAGGACATGAGCCAAAGGCAGATGCTCAATAGCTCAGCACCCTCCTTTCTCTTCACCAAAACTGCCTATTCATACTGCTATATCCATCAATTTACAGTGGGGCTGGAGAAGTAGAGGGCAGGATTACAGCCATTCCTGACTCAAGATGAATCAGTCTTTGCTTGGAGACCAGTTTTTAAAGAGAGAAGGGAAAATAGAAAAAATGAAACAAGAGAGGCAAGTGTACTAAGGGGTTCAAGATCCTAGTTCTAGTTATTTCTGAGGCCCAAGGACATTCCTACTACACATAATTTTAAATTCAGGAGGATTCCATGAGAAAGTAAATTCCTTTTTTATTATTGCTAGTGTAAGTGGGGTCTCTGGTTACTGAAAAGCAGCAATTTAATGACTAATTTGAAAATGCATGTACTTGGTTAGGCCAGTTTCTGTGATCTCTTCAAGTATTAATTAATCTTAAATTGTAGCTTTGTCATAATTCCTTACTTGTATTTTATTACATTTTTTTTTTTAATTTTCTTCTGAAACGTGTTTGGCCACACTTAAGAATCTCCACTTTCCTTCAAGCAGATAGATTTAAACACCAATACTAGACAGGTTAAGAAGAAACTGGAACTAAGGCTGACTCTCATTGGCTCTCTCAGTAATTCACTGGTTCTAACTTTCTTAACCATTTTTAAGCCTTAGAACAGGCAGGAGTTGGAAAACAGAAGTCAGAGAATCATCAGGTTCTCCGCTGACTCCTGGTATTTTAATATTAGCCAAAAAAAAAAAAAAAAAAGAGAGAGATTCATATTGTTGACAAAATTTGTGAAGAAAGGCATATTGTAAGGTTCTGTGATATAATTCTAAAGAGGAATCACACAGATAAACCACTGAATCTTGTGGGAGACCCTATTCGTTGTTTTTAATTGTGAGCACAGTAATATGTGAGTATCTGGAAGTGTAGTTTCCCCCAGGTGCACTCGGGGGAAAACCAACAAATGTCAAATGCAGGAACATAAATACTCCTGCCCTTTGAACCCCGATGAAGACAATTCTGAGGTTTGTCCTCCGTGGTCTTCAAAATTTCTCCACATGTTGGGGCCAGAGCTTTCCTTTGAGACTTTACTTGATATCAGACTCTTTCTGGGTTTTTTTTCCCCATTCTACTTCATTCCCTGCTGAATTACATGGAATTACAATTTAATAAATCATTTTTACATAACTCTTATTTGAAGGAATACTTCTGGGGATACAAACCTAATGTATATATTAATGACTTGAGAGGTGATAATCCAAACCTGGGATATTTGTCCACATAGAAGGAAACATCATAAAGAGAGGGATTACCTGTCATTCAAATCCTAATATAAGAAAAACCCGCTTTCTATGTAATCCTACCATTGTGGGTTTTTTTTTTTTTCTAATTTAGCATCATGAACAATTTTCTTCTGGGTTTTTGGTGAGTACCAAATAGAGTGGACATTATTACCCAACACTGCACATCATGTATGTCTTTGGGCACATTCACATGCATTTTTGCAAGTTTCTTTTTCTTTTTCATTTTTGCAAGTTTCTATTTTACTTTGCACATTAAGTATATGTAATAATAAAAATTAACTATCCAAAAAAAAAAATTAACTATCCAGTGTTTCTCAAGCAGAAATGGGATAGTTAGCACACTTTTTGGAGTAGAAAGCACAGAGATCATCTTATGGGCAAGTATATAAACCCTGTCTTCCATTAAAAAAAAAAAAAAAAAAAAACATTTGTAGCCAGCCCGGATGGCTTAGTGGTTTAGCACCGCCTTCAGCCCAGGGCTCCCTGCATGGAGACTGATTCTCCCTCTGCCTGTGTCTCTGCCTCTCTCTGTCTCTGTGTTTCTCATGAATAAATAAATAAAATCTTAAAAAAAAATGTGTATACATACATGATATAAAATTATAGAGGTCTGAGGTCAGAGCTCAGGTCCATCTAAAACTGTTTCTATCATCGTTAAGAGATCAATATGTAAACATTATCTCAATGATGGTGAGGACGATAGAGTTGAACCTTTAATTTGTTTCATTTTTCCTGTTATTTCTGTATTATTTTAGAAATTTCTTTGGAATTTATATTTTAGATTTATTAGAAATGTTCTTCTAATAAAACTAAGAATCAGTGGATCATGAAATTAAAATAACTGCTTGTGTTTTATGAGTTTAATAATCCTCATTACCAGAAACTGAATAAGTTGTGGCGTGGAATTGTTGGTACCCTGCTCTATTCCCCTTAGTGGCAATCCAGGATCCCCCACCTGCTGTGCCCGTCATAGCAACTAATGCCTTACAGCTGCTCCCTTCTCAAATTGCCCGTCACCAAGCAGGAGCTTCCTGGCCTGAGTTAGGTTGCCAGGTTTAGCAAATAAAAATGAGAGGTCAAAACTATTTCATAATAGTAATATATCATTTTCACTTTTACATTGATTCTCCTATAAGTGGACAATGGCATGTTTCAAAACAGAACATGTGATAGAGACATTGCTCTGATGCCTAATGACATGTGTGAAACAATGATGGAAATCCCATTCTTTTTTGTTAAGCCAGACATTGAAGTTATTTGAAAATAAGTACTCTTAAATATAGGGAACAAAATGAGGACTGCTGGAGGGGAAGTGGGTAGGGGGATGGGGCAACTGGGTGATGGCCATTAAGGAGGGCATTTGATGTAATGAGCGTTGGGTGTTATACGCAACTGATGAATCACTAAATTCTACCCCTAAAAGTAAAACTAAGCTATAAGTGAACTAACTTGAATTTAAGTAAAATCTTGAAAGAAAAAAAAAAAAGTAAAACATTGCAACTCTTCTCACTATTTTTATTTTGAAACTATATAATATTCAAGAAAAGTTTTTATGCTAATATGTACTTCCAGTTCTAAAATGAATTAGTAGCCCACATGTATTTAATTAGTTTTGTTTTTGAAGGGAGTTCTTTGAACCTTAGTAAGTAGTGACAACATAGGAAAAGTTAATTTTGTGGTTTGTCACTGATATTGTCGTCTAAAATTGAGAATAATTCATTGTCCAATACCTATCAGATTTTTAAAATTAGTTATAAAACACTTAAAGGTGAATATTAGAAGTTGTAGTAAATTGACATGGCAATAAGAGCTGCATGTGTGTGGGTTTAATGATAGTAATTGGCTTAATAAGGCAATAATGCCTCAATCCTTCCCAAAATAAGCAAATCTGCCACTCAGTCTCCTGAGAATTCAAGAAAACCAAAATGCCATCTTATTTTTTATTGAGCTAGTCCACAATTCCATTTATATCTTGAACAAGTTAGGCTGGACCCCACTTAAATGACTTTAAAATCTATTTCAGGGTTGCTTCAAGAGCTCTTTGAAATAATGAGAGTTGTCAAGCTCATCTTATCTGTTTTCCTGGAACTTCTATAACCAGTGTGTGCTTTTGGCTTCTACCAGTCTGATGAGAGGAATGTTGGGCACTTACCTGTGATCTGGATGAGACAAGGCAAGAAGTGATTTGGCCCAAATCTATAGTCAATTGCTTATCCTTTTTTTAAAGATTTTAATTATTTATTCATGATAGACATAGAAAGAGAGAGGGGGGCAGAGACACAGGCAGAAGGAGAAGCAGGCTCCATGCTGGGAGCCCAACATGGGACTGGATCCCGGGACTCCAGGATCACGCCCTGGGCCCAAGGCAGGCACTAAACCGCTAAGCCACCCAGGGATCCCTGTCAATTGCTTATCTTAAGCCAGTTCAGCACTCTGGAGCCAGCTGCCAATTTGACAAGAAAGGGTGGAGGCCCCAGACAGTACCATACTTCTGTAGGTTTTTGGTGAGAGGGATTTAGAAAGATTTCCCCAATTAATCTCATAAATGGCTGCTACATCAGGATTTGGCATCTTTTATTGTGTTTCTGGAGCTTTAAACCTCTTTGAAAACTACTCTGATGTAAAGGGTCCTACTAGGGTCCTATAATCTGGCCTATTTAGATCAATACCTACTATCTTTGAACAGTCCAGTGGGGAGGGAAAGAGATGGTAGGGAAATAAGAAAAAAAAAATAACCTAGTGTCAGAACTTTGTAGCACCTGCCAATCCCATATAATTACTGGAATATGTTATGAGTCATGACTACCCATTTTAGGGGAAAAATGAGGGCAATCAGAAAAACACTTCCCAGACTTTTGATGCCACTTCTCAGACCTTGTTGCTGAATCTCTAAAACTTTTTCATAGTATTTCTGAGATACACAGACTCAAGACCTTTTGAATCCCCCTCCATGGTTTCTCTAGATGTTTCTGAATTGGTTTAGAACAACACAATTTTAACCACAAGCGCACATTATACACTATGCTGCTAATCAACCTACATTAATCAACCTACATTCTAGTTCCCTTCTTGAATTCTGCTCAGCTGTGCTGCCCAAGCAAACTCTCCAGTTCCCAAACCCTGCCTTTGACAGAGAGAAATGAAAGTTGAAAAAAAAAAAAAAGTTAAAGCATTCCACACTTGTAATCACATTAATTTAAAATTCAAATTCTAAAATTTCCCCTCACTCCCATCATACTCTGGCCAGAATCAGAGGGGTTTTGTTCAAGAACAGATGCAAGGCCCACAGCTGGTGGTGTCACCGAGACTATATACCAGCTCAGAACCATTCCTCTGTCCTCAAACTCTCATAGGTCCTACTTTTCCAAAGTTTTTCAGAAATATACATGCAGACATTATATAAAACATTATAAAGGCTTTGATCTACAACTACAGAACACACAGACGAGTTACCAAAATGCTACCTCTTTAAAGTTTATGATACATGTAAATCACTGAATACAGTCCTACCTGAGCAAGAATAGATCCAGGTCCCAAAATATTTTAAATATTATGGTGTGTTGTTTTTATTAGCTGTAAACACAAAATAAACTTAGTGCTATCTGTGAGAAAGAAGTAGCGAGAGCAAATGGAATTAACATAATTCTTGGCTCACAAAGGCTCATTTTTAAGGATTTACATATGTCTATGAATTTTGCTATGGATTGAATTATGTCCCCCCAAAATTAATATTTGAAGTCTTAACTGCTTGTACCTCAGAATGTGACCTTATGTGAAAACAGTCTTTGCAGATGTAATTTGCAGATATAGTTAAAATGAGATTATGCAGGAATAGCATGAGCCCTGCATCGACTATGACCAGTGTGCATAGAGAAAGGAGAAACTTGCAGACAGACATGCATGCAGGAAGAATGCCATATGAAGATAAAGGCAGAGATTGGGATGCTTCTAAATGCCAAGGAATACCACAGCAAAATAAAAGACCAGGGTGGCTCAGCGGTTTAGTGCCTCATTCCCCCCAGGGCCTGATCCTGGAGACCTGGGATTGAGTCCCAGATCCAGCTCCCTGCATGGACCCTGCTTCTCCCTCTGCCTGTGTCTCTGCTCTTCTCTCTGTGTGTCTCTCATGAAAAAAAAAAAAAAAAAAAAAAACTTTTTTAAAGACCAGATTTGTCCTTATAGCTCTCAGAAAATCTTGCCGACACCTTGATCTCAAATTCTGCCTCTAGAACTGTAAGATAATATATTTCTATTGTTTAAGCTCCTCTGAGTATTTTGTTATGGCTGGCCTAGTAAATGAATACAAATAATTTTGGCTTATTTATTTATTTGTCTGTTTCCAATCATTTGATGAACACTCCTGAAATATCAACTGTATTATTCAAAGAGGTGAGACTATGCAGTAACAAATGACATTAAAACAGTAGTTTCCTATTTCTATTTCTCGTTGGTATTACCTATTCATTGAGGATCATCTGGAGCTCTGCCCTATTTTACCGAGTTCTGCCCTCCTCACACAGCAACATACCAAAGTGGCCAACAAAAGTGTGGCAGTTGCTACAGCACAGAGAAGAAATATGGTAAATCACGCACTGGTTCTCAAAGCTTCCTCCTGGAGGTAGCACATACCATGCTAGTGAAAATCACATGCCCTCTCTTAATTCAAGAGGCTAGGGAAAAGATCCTATAATGTGCTCAAAAGAAGAAGAACTAAAATATATATGAACAATCAAATAAATGCCAATTCATCCCAAATCCAAAATATTAGTAATAGTTTATATCATTATAAACTTTTTTTAGAACATTTCCTTTGTCTTCAAAAAGACCCCTTAATCACTTGAATAGTCAATTCCTTCTTCCAACACCCCTTCTCTAGTGGAAACAAATATGATTTAGTTTCTGTCTTTATAAGATTGCTCTTCTGGGCATTTTACATAAATGGGATCACACAACATGCAGTCTAGTTTCAAATAACTTTATATCGCTTTACATAAATTATAAAATCTTTATAATAATATACTTTAGTTTTCCCTTCTCTGTTGCACTATTATTAACATAAATTTTATTTCTTTATCTGTTACAAATTTCACACATTTGTATTTTTTGGCTTTAAAGAATCAATGATCTTCTAAAGATTTTTTAAAATGAAAAAGTCATATCAAAATATATGAAGAAATATTGTAATTCAAATTAAGAAAATATAAACTCAATTTAAAAAATAGACAAAAGACTTGAGTAAACACTACCAAAAAAATGACACAAATGGCCAATAGACCGTAAAAAGATACTGAGAATTAGTAATAGGGAAATTTAAATTAAAACAAAAATGTTATCTCTGCACACTCAGGCTGAAGTATTATATTTTAAATGACAAATCCAGGTGTTTGCAAGGATGTAGAGAAATTGGAACTTTAATTCAAAACTAGTAAGAATATCACAAAAAGCAATACATATATTTACCATGCTTCCTGACAATTCTTTTTAAATATTTATACCCTCTGTGGAAATATATGCACAAACACACTCGTTTGGGCACAAACGTTTATAACTACTTTTTTCATAATGGCCAACAACTCTAAATAAATAAACATTGAATCAATTCCCATTAAATACCAACAATATTTTTAACAAAACGAGAACAAACAATCCTAAAATTTGTACAGAACCACTAAAGACCCCAAATCGCTAAGGCAACTTTAAAAAGGAAAAGCAAAGCTGGAGGTATCAGAATTCTGGACCTCAAGTTATAATACAAAGTTTTAGTAATCAAGGCAGTGTGGTAATGGCCAAAAAAAAAAAAAATAGACACATAGATCAATAGAACAGAATAGAAAATCCAAAAAATGAACCCACAAATATGCGGACAATTAATCTTTGATAAAGCAGGAAAAAATATCCAATGGGAAAAATAGTTTCTTCAACAAATGGTGTTGAGAAAAACTGGACAGCAGCATGGAGAAGACTGAAACTAGACCACTTTCTTACAACTTACACAAAAATAAATTCAACATGGATTAAAGACCCAAATGTGAGAGAGGAAACCATCAAAATACTACAGATAGTAACATTGGTTTTGACATTGGCTGTAGCAAGTTCTTTTAGCTTTTGTGACTATTTCCTTCAATGTGAAGAAGCTTTTTATTGTACCCAGAAATGAACCCCCAACTATATGGTCAATTGATCTTTGACAAAGCAGGAAAGAATACTTCCTGAAGCAAGAAAAACAAAAGCAAAATAAGGCAAAATATAAAAGCAAAAATAAACTATTGGGACTACATAAAATACGTGCACGTGAACACGCACACACACACACACACACACACAAAATAAGTCAGTCAGAGAAAAATAAATATCAGGTGATTTCACTCATATGTAGAATTTAAGAAAAAACAAATGAGCAGAGGAAATAGAAGAGAGAGAGAGAGGAAAGTCAAGAAACAGACTCTTAACTGAGAACAAGCTGGTGTTTACCAGAGGGCCAGACAGGGGGGAATGGGTTATATAGGTGATGGAGATTAAGGAATGCACTTGTGATGAGCACTGGGTGTTGTATGAAGTGTTGTATGTAAATGTTGAGTCACTCAATTTGAAACCTGAAACTAATATTACACTATATATTAACTAACTGGAATTTAAATGAAACCAAAACAACAAACAAAAACAACAAATTATGGCATATGAATATAATGGAACACATCTCACCAACATAAAAAAATATATTATACATATGTCAATGGGTTTGAACCTCAAGATTATGATGAGGTAGTGAAGTCTGACACAAAAGAGTATACTGTGTGAATAAATTATAGGAAGTTCTCAAACACACAAAACAAATCTGAAGTGAAACAAATCAGATAAATATTTGTCCTAGGTGGTGGATATATTCTACATCTTGGTTATATGGTGGTTATATGGGTAAACATATTTGTCAAAACTCATTGAATCATATGAATTCAAGTAAATACATCTTATTATATGTACATACAATACTTCTGAATAAAACTGTCTTTTGTCCCTGATCACTCTGTATGAACCACTAATAACCAGCAAGAAATATTTAAAATTTCCATCTTTAAAGGCAGGTATGTCTATATATATTTCACTTTTCCCTAAATATATATCTACTCTGACTTCTAAATGTCAATATCTATTTTAATAAGACTTCTCTTCCTTTTCAGTTTAATTTAAGCCTTATAAAGGTATAAAGGTCCCCCCCCCTTAAAAAGGGGGATGCCTGGGTGGCTCAGCAGTTCAGTATCTCCATTTGGCTCCAGGCATGATCCCGGAGTCCTGGGATCAAGTTCTGCATCGGGCTCCCTGCATGGAGCCTGCTTCTCCCTCTGCCTATGTCTCTGCCTCTCTCTCTCTCTCTGTCTTTCTCTGTCTCTCATGAATAAATAAATAAAATCTTAAAAAAATAAATAAACCTTATAAAGGGGTAATGAAAGGGAACCTTATGGTGATGGAACATGCTATCTCTTGATGGTGGTAAATCCATGTATATACTCAAGCAATAAAACTGTATGGAACTAAATACACATATACGAATGAGCACAAATAAAACTGAGGAATCCTACTAAGATCAGTGGATTATATCATTGTCAATATCCTGATTCTGATTTTATAAGTTAATTTTGCAAGACATTACCAATGGGAGAGTATAGGTAAAGGATACAAGGAATTTCTCTATTTTTTTTACAACTCTATTTGCATCTGCAGTGATCTCAAAATAAAAAAAGTTTTAAAAACCTAAATCTAATCCAAGAAAATTAGTTTTTGTTCATTAAAAATATCCTACATTAAAAAAAATCCTATATTCACTGCTCCTGCTATCTACATTTCTTTCTTTTTTTTTTTCATTTCTTTCTTTTTTAACATTTTTATTGGAGTTCGATTTGCCAACATAGAACACCCAGTGCTCTTCCCATCAGGTGCCCCCTTCAGCGCCCATCACCCAGTCACCCCATCCCCCCACCCACCCCCCTTCCCACTACTCCTTGTTCATTTCCCAGAGATAGGAGTTTTTCATGTTCTGTCCCTCTGATATTTCCCACTCATTTTCTCTCCTTTCCCCTTTAATCCTCTCCACTATTTTTATATTCCCTGAATGAATGAAACCATATGATTGTCCTTCTCTGATTGACTTACTTCACTCAGCATAATACCCTCCAGTTCCATCCATGTTGAAGCAAACAGTGTGTATTCATCCTTTCTAATGGATGAGTAATATTCCATTGTATACATAGACCACATCCTGATTCAAAAAGCCAGGAATTTCCACAGACTAACTTTCTTTAACAAGAAACTCCCAATTTGTCTTGGGAGTTACATAAATCACAGTTAATTTTCTTTTAAGTTTTTCAACAAGAACCTATTTACTCTGATAGCCCACTGTATTTTTTCTATTCATCGCAGCACATCAAAAATCACTGTGTTTGAACTCACACTCCAGGACCCTAGAATCCATAATAATTTTGTCTAATCTAATACATAAGCAAGAATCACTTAGGGAGCATTGTAATAGAGGACCAAGACAGTTTCCAGGCATGCCAGCCATGTTTTCTTTCCTTTACCTTGTATGTGGTTCCCAGCAAGATAGACTTGAAATGTTGGATCCTAGTAGACTAAGGATCCTCTCCATGACTTGATTTCATTATATTGCATTCAAGATAGAAGACCCCAATTGGGCCTGACTTTCAAGAGGGTAGAATTACTATGCAGTCAAACATCTAAACTGTTAGGTATAGTCTTTTTTTCTCACTTTCATTTTGCAGGCATAAAAAGGCTAAGTAGGATGTTTTCAAGTAACTGTGATCTTTGCCTTCTTTTTAGATGTATTTTGATCTCCCAAATATATTTCTCAAATAAAATACTGGGTTAGATTGACTTGTCAGTGGATAAAGAAGTTATGATATGATATATATTACATATATCATATATATACACACACACACACACACACATATATATATATGGTGGAATGCTACTCAGCCATCAAAACAATGAAATCTTGCCATGTGGATAGAGCTAAACTGTATTTTTCTAAGTGAAATAAGTCTATCAGAGAAAGACAAATACCATATGACCTCATTTGTGTGGAATTTAGGAAAGAGAATGGATGAACATATGAGAAGGGGGAAACAAGCAGAAGGAGAGAGGGAAACACTCCATAAGTGACTCTTAATGATAGAGAATAACCTGAGGGTTGATGGAGAGAGGTGGGTGGATGATGATGAGTTAGGTGGGGGATGGGTAATAAGGAAGGCAGTCGTTATGATGAGCCCTGGGTGTTGTATGTAAGTGATGAATCACTGACTTCTACTCCAGAAACCAACATTACACCATATGTTAACTAACCAAAATAATAATAAAATAATAAAATAAAATAAAATAATAAAATAAAATACTGGTTTATGCATCAAGAAAGGGAGAGTAAGCAACTGCTGCTTGTTGTGGGGGGGGTTGTCTGTTTTTTGTTTGTTCATTTTTTCTAATACTGGATTTTTTTTTTCTTTCTAAAATAGAAGTTACAGGGGAGGAAATCTGCCTTGAAACCGTGAACCCCTGACACTAAAGAAATTAACAAACTTCCCAAACATATAGGAGAAGATTTAGGTCTTCATTTTGTTAAGCAGATTCATCAACTTGAGTAAAAATGAGAGACTGCAAGAGAGATACTTAGTTTGCTATGTTGGTAACTGGGAATTGGAAATAGACACTGATAAGCCCTAAGAGAGCCCAGCCCAGCAAATGTCAGGGTGACTGGGTAACAGGCCTGCAAATTATTATCACACATAATTGCTTTTCAGGTCTTTACTCCCCTTTCCACCAACTCCTAGCCATTCATTATTTTCTGTCTTTGTTGCTACTGTTTTTCTTATAATGCAAATCAAGGTTTTATGGTCTTAATGACTTCCACCAAGAATTGAGTGGACCTGCTCTAAGTCTTTGATCATTTAGTGTCATATCCCACCTCCTGAATCCACCTTTAAACAAGTGCATGCTATATTCATTTATACTCCTTTTCCAAAGTGAACTGGCTTATTATAAACCACCTAGGGTAACTTTGTAAAATATATTCCTTATAAGAATCATAAATGTATCCTTTTGTGTAATAGCTTCTAAGTTTGTCCTACCTTCACCTCTATAACTTTCCGTAGACCCAAAATTCTTCACCCCTCAGAAACCTATTCAGTCTTGTCCTGTTAATTTTATTTGTAGGATTTTTCTATGCTCTTTAAATAGTAAGTTTCTAAGATTGAACCATGATTCTAACAGAGGTAATATTGCCTTCAGAGCTAAGCAACCACCTGGGAATCAAAGACTCTGATTTTTAATTTCCTTCCTTTGACTAACTTGCCAAAATTCTGGGATAATCACGATTTCCAGGTACTTCAAATTCTGCCTTAAGTAAAGTAGGATTAATAATATAGTAAGGATTTGGTGAGGTGGAACTAATGGATTTTAATATTTTGCAATGATAAAATAGCACATGGGGACGTTTGGAAATAGGTCTATCATTCTGCTGAATGAAATTTCTAAGCCTGTAAATGTTTTAATGAAACCTGAACCCAGTCTTTGAAAGTGTACTTAGTTTGTTTCTGGGCCCTGCAGCTTTCCCAAATTTTATTTATTCATGAATAGGTTAAGAACAAGTAAAATTAAAGCAATTTTGCCATTGTTCATTTTGAAAATACCTCCAAAGACTAAATAGTAAATGAGGCCTAAAATGAACAGTCAGCCTAAACCCAGCAGGAGAGTTCCTCAGAGGGGGACAGATTTGGAAACTAACACTTTTCCATTTGCTGTATCTCTACAGAGGTGTGAATTTCTAGAAAGTCACACAGACTGCTTAAATGGGAAAACTTGCAGGGCAAATAAAACTCGACTGTCATGGTCATCCGAAACTCTCATCCTTCCCCTGCACTGGAACCTCTTATTTCTTATCAGTGTACTATACCTGTCAAGATATATCTCTCATTAGTGTACTTATTATGGATCCTACATAGACTACTGCTTCATCTGTTTTTTTTTTTTAAACAAGAAAGTTGATAATTTCTTATATTACCTACATTTAGAAAAGTGCAATCTCATGGAGTTGTAGGAGACTGGATGGAGGGGATAGTGTTGATTGCAACAGAACATAGAACAATGCATGTCACTTCAATTCCAAAAGGCTGCACTCTGATATATTTTTTTTCCAAAATTCAAAGTATGTATAAGCCTCTTGGCAGCAAACCACTTGCCTTTTTTTTGTGTGTTAGACATTCAGCCATTCTTGTTAATGAGAGTAATCACAACAATGATTGAAAAACCTGCAACTGGTTCAACATATATCAAATGCTAGACATATAACTCTACTTTTTTTAATGTAATGCCTGATTTTTTAATTCTCACAACCACCTGGTTAGGGCTTTCTAGCCTCATTTTATACATGAAAATGTTGAGGCTTAGACAATCAGTGGCTGTTTATGGTAACACAGTTAGTAAGATGTGGACCTACATAAAAACTCAACCTCTGTGAATCCAAAGTCCACCATGACACCTTCCCTCATCATCACTGTCACTCTTCATTAAAAGATGCTGGTATATTGCATTAGTCATGCTTAAATGTTGGCCTGGAGATGTGATATTCTGAAAGGTAGAATGTTCCAATTTTCCTGACATGAGGTCTAAAATTTCATACTTGAGCACTACATAAATTGGATCATTAAAAATCTCTTTGAAAAGTCAAGTACTAGCTATTCCCAGGTGAGTGAAACTAGATGTCCACACCCTCTTCTCCAACAACTGTGGATTCCTGGTGGCTATAAGGTAAGCATTTTAACAGAAAGGGTTACAAGGCAAGGCAAAAGGAAACAAATATGTAACCCTTCTCTGCATGCTCCCATGTTTTTTCTTTTCTCTGCTCTTCTCTTAGACCTCTAATTATATTTCCATAGCTTCTTCCTTTCATTCCAACACCCCTCTCTCACTTTCCATAATTCCTTCCTGTTCCCCTTACTCCTTTCTTTCCTCCCTCTTCTTTCTTCCCACCTCTAAGTCATAAATAGTGTGGCCAAAGTCAACAGCCTGTACAGTGTGCCTAGTCTGCTTGCATATTCAAGTTTGTTTTAATTTGAGTTAAAATTTGAAGACAATGGGCTGTGACTCCTCAGGGACAGAATTAATGTATCAGGACTGGCCAGTGAAGGTGGTTGGTTGGTTGGTTGGTTGGTTTTTTTTTTTTTTTTTTTTTTTTTTTTTTTTTTTGTTGGTTGGTTGGCTACATGGCCTTCTTAGGACCACTAAAGCACAATTCATTCTCTGTGAAATCAGACTGAATAACAACAAATAAAAGTATTTCTGAGATTTCAAGTGATTAGGGAGACTTGCCAAGAGAGGATGAGGGGCAAGTTGACATTGCGGAAGGCATGAATGCTGATCCTAAAGCTCATCATTATGAACACTGGGTTTCTAATTGTAAAATACTTGCCAATATGATAAATGCAAATTTTTGATAGGATTCACAAACTTGCTTCTGTAAAGGCTAGAGAGTGAATATTTTCAGTTTTGAAGGTCTTGATGACCTTCCCATTACAAAAATGGGTAAATAACTAGATTTGGCTCATAGGGTATTCTGCTGATCTCTGTTGTAGAGCCTCTTTTATCTCTGTGTCTCTATCTAACTAATCATCATATTTTAAATAATCTCCCTCTAAATGAAAATAACTCATTTTCTCTCCTACCCTGAGCAATTATGTTCTATTTATTGAGTTAATCAATGTTTCTGAATTGTCTCATTTAAACTTCCAACCATCTTGAAGTTGATATACTATCATCATGAGGCTTGGAAAAGCTTAGTAACTTGGCCCCCAGCATGCAGCTGTTTAGTAGCTGGAATATGTCTGGGATCTTATGGTTTTAATAGTCTCTTCACTAATCTCCCAAAGGATCTTTTAGCCTAGGTTTCCAGCTCTCCTTCCCATTCTGCACAAGGCTACTGAAGTGATTAAGTAAAGCCTGAACATAATCAGATTCCTTACTTGTTTAAAAGTCTTCAATGAACTGAATCTGCCTAAACTCTCCAGGCCTTCTCCAGCAAGAACCCACTCATCTTCACCCTTCCTCTTCACACAAACTCACTCAGTGTGTGAACTTAAATCTTAGCCATAACAAACTGCTGTAGGATCCATAAACACATAAAAGTCTCCATGCCACTACAGTTTTATTCATGAAGCTGTTGATTCCCTCTCACTCTCCTCCATCTACCCCCTTATTATTCTGTTTTTTTGGTGTGTTTCTAATGTTCCTTCAGGAAAACTTTCTTTACAAGGTTATGTTGAACATTTATTTCCTCATTCTGAATTTTTTTCTTCTGCGATACTTGTATATCACTGTGTAACAATTTTTGTTTGTCTTATTGTACAATGTTTTCATTGCCTTTTTATTGTGTTTGTCTTTCTATTATATTTACAAGGGTATTATTTGACAGAGAATTTGACTAATCATTATGGAACCTGAAAATTTTACACAATTTGCAAGAGAATAGAGAATCTTGCAATTCTGAGCAAATACAAGAAAGGATCCCAATTCTGAACTGTGTTTATTCAAAAATATGTACTACACTTTCACAAATATAAAAATACAGGACATAAACAGATATATTTTTACAGTCCTGTTTTTGTTTTGTTTTCTTTTATTGATTTTGGGAGAATAAAGGGAGCTATAGCTAAGTCATGCATCATGAGGTAAGTGATGTACCCTCTGTGGAGTCCCATCTATGAAAACATAGATTACTCTATAGTGAAAATTTGACTTAGGTAAAATGATAAAATAGTCATAGTCTTCATATTACAGGTTATTCTATCAAATGTAAATAATATATTAAAAGAAATTTTCAGACTGCAGTCTAGGCCCCTTTATTTTTTTTAAGATTTATTTATTTATTTATTTGAGAGAGAGAGCACATACATAAGTAGGGGGAGAGGCAGAGGAAGAGAATCCTCAAGCAGACTCTGTGCTGAGTGTGGAGCCCTATGTGGGGCTCAATGATTTCAAGACCCATGATCTGACATCGACCTGAGCAAAAACCAAGAGTTGGAGACTCAACTGGCTGAGCCATCCAGGCACACCTCTAGGATCATTTAAAAACTTTGATGATGAATATGACCATGAGTTAGAAAATCAACTATTATTATTGCCCTGAGGTACAGATTTAAGGATAAAATCTAAGCAACAGGTCTATAATAACATATGAAACATCAATTTAAATCTTTATGGTGTTTATAAAAAATTATACTGAAAAAATAATTTAGCATGTAAAAGCACAAAAGGGTTTTCTGTTATTTAGGGCAAATGTATTCAGAGTTAATGTTAATAATATGTCCTATTCTTTCATTATTTTTCATGTGAGAATATTTTACTTTGCCACAGCTGTCTTCTTTACTTGAAACTGACTTTTTAATATAGGGATAAAACACAAAACTCTGATACTACAAAATAATCTTGAGCCTCCTCTGTAGAGTTAGTTTGGAAACCTTCCTATTAGACTGTAACCTTGCTAAAGAGGCCATATGGAAGTAAATAATCATCTACAAAATTGACAAAAAACAGTCATGGTCCTGTCACTTATATGGCTAGGGAAGAGTCTGTAGGGATGAGTGAGTTGGGGAAAAGACAGTCTCATTGTGAATTTACCTGAGAATAGTGTTTACTAATGAACTATTCCAAATACATTAGTGGCCCGAGGGAGTATTCTCCATGTCTCAAAAGTATAATGTTTGATAGCTAACACACTTCACTCATGACAATTGTAAAATGGTCCCAGCCTGCAGTCCTGTCTCTGAACAAGGGTGCAAGGAATCCCCAGGAGACACTGGGGATCTACACTTGTGCATTAGAATTCCAAAGAAGCAGACAGGACAGAAATACAGCCACAGAACATAAAGGAGCTTCTGTCTCATTACAATTAGCTGAGAGTATGGTGTTCCAAGCATCAAATTAATAAAGGATGTTGTTTTATCTTTGATTTGGATAATAAGAAGAACTCAGTTTCATAGCTCATGAATTATAACATGCCTCAAATCACTATATGTAATGCTGATGCTGAGTCCATTGGTGTCTCTCGGCAACAAACAGGTAGTAAAATAGGAGACAATACCCATTTATTTTTTCAATATACATGACTTAATCTAAGGAAAACATGGAAAAAGATGTACTAGGTTTGTTGGCAAATCAAGATCTTCTAAAAATCACAATTGGCAGAAAGTACTTCTTGTTTTCATATGAAAACAATTCTGAAGCATATCATTGAGATGATTGATCAAGGCTAATGCATTAAATAAACAAAAAAACTCTCTAAGCCAATTGTTCTTAAACTGTCTAAGGAAACTCAGGGGAATGCCACAGGGTATTTCCAATGTTCAAGGGAAACACAGATATATCATACAAACTACTAGAACATTATCTTTTCTACTTTCATCCTGACGATGTCATCTCTTTACAAGGATGAAATTTAGTTTGTTGCTATTATTGAAAGCAGGTACTTTAGGAAATGAGTGATGCTGTCCAAAACTTGAGAAGTTGTACAGTGCCCAATTTGCGCACACATTCCACTATTGAATAATTGCTCTTTTGAATTGTACCCCTGGAGTCAATATTTGTTATGCTAAGAACTATGCAAAATGCTAATTGTGTTCTCTCTTTAATTGAAGTGAATATAATTTTACTAATAAAGTGACTCAAGACGGCAACTATAGAAACCACATTTAGATAGGATTAGTCAAATAAATGCAATCTGTTTCAGGCATTAATAGCTTTATTATCTGGTTTGTAAATGTATTTGGGACACAGAACAAGATGGAGAATGGTTTGGGTGAATAACCTAGGCAAGGAGATGAATTAAGAGAAGACACAAGTTTCTTCTAAACATAGTCTACCTGAAAGACCTTTTCCTACAGTGTCATTAAGTGGGGATTCTTTCTCTACCCTACACTAGAAAACCCCCTGAATGTATTGCCTGTGGTTGAGACATTTTTGAATAAAGCATCAGGCGACTGGTAACAGGTTCAGACTCTGTAGTAGATTTTAGGGGATGGAGACACCCCTGTGAGAGCCCAAAGAACAGCTAGCTCCAGACAATATCTTAGTCTCTAAATCCTAATAGAATGAGGGAGGAAAGGTAGGGGTTAAAGTATGGAAAAGAAGGCTTGCCAAGAGTAAGACAAGGAGAGAAGAAGGGATGGGAGAAGTGGAACAAAGAATCTGACTTGTACTTATGGTTTAATTTCACTTTCTGGAGTCACACCTCCCCGTTGCATAATGAAATACTTTAGAGCAGTAAATGAGAGCAGATTCTTTAACATAACAGCACACAGGATACTAGAAGCCCTTCAGCAGTACTTTCTCTGCTTATCCACTGGGCTCAAAGTCAGAAAACCTTACCTGGGAGGCTGCAGTATTTGATGAGCCAGCACCAGCTCCACCTGAATAGAATGCTGTGGTCATCAAGTCTACCCTGCTGCCCTCCATTCAAAATTAACCTTGGCATGTTCAAAAAGGAATGTAGCAATTCAGGTGGAGCTGCTTCTCTGTTTGATAATACGCCTGAAGAGCATCTGCTTTCTTAAGTCAGGACTGCTGCACACAAGGAAACTCTTTTGTGTGCAGCATGCAAAGCCAGGTCATTAACACACCTGCCAGAATAGGAGAGAAGGAGGGGAGAAAATATTTTCTCCTGGTAAAATCATTCATTTAAGATATTCTGGTTCACAGTGCTATCCTTTGACCACCCCAATTACCTCCTTTTGCCCTTACAAACAAGTGGTGTGAATATTAAAAAGGAGAAATGCAATCAAGGTCTGAAATGAATAGTGTTGTTAAATCATTTTCGTGGAGAAAAGCAACTCACATACCTAAGCTACATGTATCTCTGGTTTTCACAAGGGCGCAATGCCCTTGCTGTGGACTGAAACAAACAATGTTTTATTTTTGTTTCAACCTCTGTTGACTTTCCTATGCATTCCTTCCCCCTCTGATGCCACAGCCTCAATTCTGAGAATAATTAGCAACACCCAGGGGTGATAACAGGGCCACAGCAACCTAACAGCGATATCTTGCCGGCGCCAGCTGTGCTTCAGTATTTATTTATTAAGATCACAATATTTACACAGTATGAACTCGTTGAGATGGTGGGGGATTGAGCAATGCTCCAGCAGCTAAATTTCATCTGTATTTTTTAATAGCAAGGAAAAAAACTTCTAGGCTATGTACTGTTTACTTCTCGGGGTAGAAAATTCAAGCTTCTAATTCCGATCCAGTCCTGTTTTTTGGCAGCTTGGTGTATGGACTCTGGAGAGGCTTTGCAGACATGCACTGCAGTGGCTGCTGCTATGAAACCTACTTGTCTAACACAGAGGGAAGCTTAAATCTGCTGCAGTTGTACGGAATGACACAGCAAAGAAATCAGGCAGCAGGTTTTCAGTGGCTGATAATTTCACCGGACCCAGATCTGTGACTAAACAATTTAAACATTTGCTCAAAGTCCCATTTCACTTGAACTAGTATCTCTTTTCATTTGCTCTTCTGTGAGGGTTGTTAACATGGTGGTAAGCAACACGTATTGAGATTTTCATCTGCTGAGTGCCACCTGAGAGAGTTTTCAGTGTAGATAGGCAATTGTAGGACTTCAGTTTGGAAAAAAAAAAATGTTAGAAGTATCTTTTAGGCCAGAAAGAAATAAATAGCAGGAATAAAGAAGTGCATTTCCCACCCCCCGATATTTCTGTCTTGAAGCTCCTCTAGGAAGTTTGTTCCCCTTTTAAAATGTTCATATTGTTGATCAATGATCTCATGAGCATTAAGAAATTGCAATACAATGGGAGGCAACTGGATTGTTCCTTTATAATGAGACTTCACACAAATTTCCTAACTCTCGTGCATTTTTATTTTCTCTCATTGTAAACGTAAAGATATGCTTACCACCAAGGTAATTCAGTATCTTTAAAATAATTGGATTAATATGTTTAAGTATTTTGAGTATGGGGGCTTAACGTAGTCACATAAATAGTCTTCAAAAATGATAAATTATAAATCTAAGTTATGCAAGAGATATGTCAATATTGAAGAAAACAGAATCTTTAAATTTTGGCTCTAACAAGTAATAATAATGATAGATTATTCTGGTTACTTACAACAATTTATATAATTGTATATATAATTATAATTATATGTCATAAATTATATATCTAATTACTTATAGCAATGTGTATATGATGATATAATAATAATTATATGTAATATTTATTATTATTGACTGATAAATCTTCCTTAAAAGAGTTGCAAGTTCCTCTTTTAAGGAAGATTTATCAGATAATAATGCTGCACAAGGTCATAAATTATAAAGTTATTCTCAAGCACTGGTTATTTTCATGCCAGCCTTAGCCTTTTTAAAAATTAAAAAGAGGATAATGCAGCAGTTCAGTTGACATTTAATATTGTATTGTCCATATCACTTTATCTTACATCAGTCTTACTGCTTTTATATTATTAAAATATCCCAAACGATCTAACATGAATAAGAAATCTAATTTTCTGTACTCCTTTGACTTTTGTATTAGAAAAATAGCTGCAAAAATCATGGTTGTATTTTGGGTAAACTTATTAGTGAAGTACAATATACATGCAGAGGAGTGAAGAGAACATAGTCACACAGACTGATGAATGTCCTCAATCTGAACACATTTTTGTTTCTAGATCCAGATTAAGGAATGAGTTAGTACCTGTACACAGAAATCTCTTGGGCTCCTCAATGCACTCCTCAACCTCTAAGGTAACCACTATTTTGATTTCCAAAGATATAGATTATTTTGGAGGATAATTTAAATATTCACAATATAAATAGATCACATGAACTTCCCATTTAACATTGTTGATATTCCAAATGCCAATGCATAAAAAATGATTAAAGCTAGCAAGAAAAATTGTTTTGAGTTTTACGAGGAAGACCATAGATGCGTCCAGATAGCAGCTGCTGACAGGGATAACTGCTGTGTTTATGTTTGGAACACAAAACAATCCTGTTCTATCTTCACTTGACTACAGGCAAAATTCAGAAAGCTGGAACTTCATTGCTGCCTCAGACACTGATAGTATATTTTCAGTTGCCCCCAAGTTATTCAGTTCAAAAGTTGCCATGCAGGAAGATTTCTAGTCTAGGTAGAACAAATAGATAAGATGGGAATCTAAACACTAGCTAAAGCTGTCTCAGTCTTGTTTTTTTTTTTTTTTTTTTTTTTTTTTTTTGCAGTTTCAAATGACTGTTTCAAGTCAATGTTCAAAGATACTCAGAATTTTTTATTCTCAAAACTAAGTGGATTTCTTTACTTAGCATTAAGTGATTGAATTCTCAAAAACAAACATGAATTTTTATTGTTCATCTAATGCTATTTTAGGAAATCTGCTAATACTTGTGGATTTCTTGTAAATAAGTGAGTGCATGGAGCAATTTTCTACATAGAAAGCATAATTCACCTATGGAAAAGATCCCCTGATGACTTCATGTAATCTCATGTAACTGGGGGTTGGGTTTGTGTATACAAATCCATATGTAGTTCTATCTATTATTAGATGTCTCTTTGCCCTTGATATCCTTGAATCTTTTCACTAATGAAACAATACCCCGATACTACTCTACAGTGAAACTCTAGAAACATTGAATTATATAAAAATCCATATTCAGCTATGCAGTGTCCAAATTTAAGGTCAAACAAGCACTCTTTCTTTTATATGTGCAAAGACTATGGGTGCAGAGAAACTTCAAGATCTCCTAATGACTTAAATGTTTCAGATACTCACTATTTCTATAACAATTTACTTTCTTTCTTTATGCTTTTTTTTTCTTTTGATTCATGAGAGACACAGAGAGAGAGAGAGAGGCAGAGACACAGGCAGAGGGAAAAGCAGGCTCCATGCAGGAAGCTGGATGCAGGACTCCATCCTGGGACTCCAGAATCATGCCCTGAGCTGAAGGTAGATGCTCAACCGCCGAGCCACCCAGGTGGCCAGAACAATTAACCTTCTTTCATCAACTAAAGTGTTGTCTCAAATAGAGAGGATATAGAATTGTAACAGCAAGCAAAAGATAAAATTGGCAAATCTGTATACATACATTTTGAAAATGTGTTTTTCCCCTAATCCACCTAAGTGCAACTATTTATCTTTATTTCTTGCACCTCATCAACTATTCATCAAAGATGAGTGATTAGGGACGCCTGGGTGGCTCAGTGGTTAAGCGTCTGCCTTCGGTTCAGGGAGTGATCCTGGAGTCCTGGGGTTGAGTTCCACATCGAGCTCCCTGCATGGAGCCTGGTTCTCCCTCTGTCTCTGTCTCTACCTCTCTCTCTTTCCCTCTCCTCTCTCTGTTTCTTATGAATCAACAAATTAAATCTTTTTAAAAAAAGATGAGTGACTATTTAGTTTCTGAAAAGGTTTTTATGCATATGGCCAGAACAGGAGTGGTTTGAAAATATTGTCCATCAGGATAAATGTGACAAAGAGCAATACCTTAACCATAAAATGTCATCGCACTTAGTCTACTTGAGTTCAAATTTGTGACAATTCAAAATATTAAATATTTTTCCAAAAAAGTCTATACTATATGCCATATATTATTACTATTATTTTATTATATTGTCAAATAATTCAAGTCTACTGAATTTTTCACATATTTTCTTAAATTAGATATATTGATGTAATATATATAATAACTGATATGATAATTAATTCTTAAATGTATTTGAAATATTGAAAACTTTGTGTTTTTCTCTAAATAAAGAAGGCTTGTCTCTCTGGCAGTCATTATATTCCAAATTTACTGCATTACATATTAAAAGGGATTTATGATGCCAAATAATGTTTACCTATTAGTTATAGTTTTAATAAAATTTTATCTAGATTAATAAAATTTAAAAATGATGGAAAACATCACTGGGAGCAGAATACTCAATACATTTGATTTAATCATCTTTTGCTACTTTCTTTATAAATTGGACCATTTTATTTATCAAGAAAAATGAAGATGAATCTTATCTTCCCTCCTGATCTGGAATTTATAGTAAAAATTCTATCTGTTTCTCATGGGCCCACCCTCCCTGAGTGGCAATATTTAATTCTGGGTCAAAGTGTGGTGACCTGCATGATCTCCAATGAAGTACAGTGTTCTTTGAGGAAATTCAATCTAGTCTGGCATCACAGTTAAACAAATACTGAATCTGATAATTAGGGTCATGTTCATTTTCTATCAGATTATTTCTTGTGTTTTTTTAACATGTTTCCTAATCTCCCCAATTATCTCTTTCTTTTTTGATATCATGAAGACCATTAGAAGTTATTTCACAGAGTAGTGCTAAGCTAGACACTTCCCATTTCCTTCTGCTTCATACCTCATTCTTCTAGGAACCCTAGAATCCATACAGCCCTTTGCCTGATGCCCGAGGTGTGAATGTCTGATCCTAGGAGGAATAATTAGACTTGCTCATTGTTGGTAAAAGTGAATTGAGATAAAACCTGAGTTAATTAAATGATGGTGGGTTTTGGAGGCTTTGTATGTGCACATACATGGGAATGTGCACAAACAGTGACCTTCTATTTAAATGGAGCTTTTATTCTAGTAGTAGACAGCAAACAATAAATCAATAAAGCCTAAAGGATGTCCATGGTGAAAAGAATGGAGGAAAAAATCAATAAATATGAGAAGGAAATTCTAAGTAGATGTTTACAATTTTAACATCTTTATGGTTAAAGAGAATCCAGAGAATACCTGTACTGTATTTTGGAGCTTATTAAATTAATGCCTATGATATATATACTTCTCCCTGTCCTAGAAATGGCCCACACTCAGATTCAAACAACCAAAAACCTTAGGTTTTACTAGAACAATTCATTATTTTGGGGACGACCTAATCTACCATATTTTTATGAGATTTCCCTCTGGAAACTGCTGACTTAGTGTAATGGCATTAGGAAAATTCCTTGGTCATTGAGGTCTTAATAACTTCCCAGCAATCCTGTAAAAAAATCAATATGCAAAACACAAATCCACCAATTAGGATCTCAGTAGTTTTTAGGTATATTCCTGCCAGGATGATTTATTTATGGAACAGATATTGAATTGCCCATTCAGAATCAGCTAACATTTGCTTCTTAGAGACATTTCTTAAATGTGTAAGTCAACAGTGAAAGAGGCCAAATTCAATCTTGACCTCAAAACTAATACATTGTGTACACCCATTATTTGCATACAAGTAGTATAAAATATAAACAGCTTGTTTAAAAGAGTTTTGCTCTATGTGAAGGGCTGTTAAAGAAAGAGCAGTGTATCCAAGGTCAGAGGTCACTGTGACTCTGGTAATTTATATGTTTAGTCTATTTTCAGTTTTTTTTTATTCCATGCAATTTATTTTCTCTGAACTTTTATATCTACATGCAGTTTTGTAGGTATATTATGAGCTGTGAAATCCTGTTAGAAGGCTGGACTAAAGGCTAAAAAGTGGAAAAAATGTGATAGAGAAAACACATTAGGCATGTAGGAATTCTCAGTTCCATAAAATTGGAAAGAATAAAGAAATTTAAATAGAGAAATGAAATCTCTCTTCATTTTGAGAATCTCTCTTTACAATGGTATCTTTCTCATGGCCTTGATTTGTCTGCATTACAGTTAATAGGTACTTGTATATTTTGACTACTCACAGGTAAATTGCTCAAAGGCAAATGCTATAATATTGTTATTTTATTTTCCATATTTGGAGTAAAATCATGTGAATGTTAGTCATTGCTCCATACAAATTTATTGGATGAATAATGTCTGTGATATTCTTTTTTTAAGGAAAACATCTCTTTTGTTGCTATTTTTTTAAAAAAATCAACAACCATAAAATATATATAAAAAATTAAAGAACTATAGGCTTTGTTTTTCAAATTGCATTATCTACCTATTCTAGGATATCTGAGGAAAAACTGCAATATAAAACTAATCTCTTGTTACTTATGCCCCAAGGGTGCCTGGTAATAAGCAAACATAAATCTGGAAGGACAGTCTCTCATTCTCATCCAGACAGGATTCCCCTGGCAAAAGCCCTAAGTAATATGAAATCACATTTCAAAGTTACAAAACATGTAAAGAAATGATCCATCACAAGCAAGGCTCAGCGGTAATCATAAATATTAGAACACGATACCGAAGAATCTCAGTTAATAAAATCATAGTTAGAAAGCATAAATAAATAAGCTTAAATAATCACAGATATCAAGAGTTATCAAAGCTTAGAAAAACCCAGAATAATTTAAAAAGAACCGAATACACATATTCTGCATTTAAAGACATACATGGAAAGTTAAATAATTAAAATATATAAAGGAAGTTAAAAAGTGAAGGATAGAATTACAACCTATAAAATTATAATACGTCCACAAAATTTTCAGAAATAGCAATGAAAGGACAACGGAGGAGAGACAATATTCAAGATAGAAAGGCTGAGAAATCTCCAAAATTGCCGTAAGTCATAAATCCTTACAGGTATCATAGTGGTTCTCAAACAGAATAAAAAAAAAAAAATCTCAAACACAGGCATTGCTATAAACTGAATGGTTTGTGTCCCCCCCCCCCCCAAATTCATATAGTGGAACCTAATTCCCTATGTGGTGATAGTTGGAGGTAGTTAAGTCATGAGGGCAGAGAACCTCATGAATGGCATCAGTGTCCTCAAAGAAAGGACTCTTGGGGGCCCCTCTCACCCACTTGTGCCCTGTGAGAACGCACAGAAAGCTCTCTGTGGACCAGGAAGTAGGCCCTGACCAGACACTGAATCTGCCACGAATTGACTTTTGACTCTGTGTCTCCAGAAGTGTGAGAATTTTTTCTTTGTTTATAAGCTGCCTAGTCTGTGGTAGTTTTGTTTTAAAGGTGCAAATAAGACAAATACTTCTTAGTAAATTTAGAATATCAATGATAAATGTGAGAGCTAAATTTTCCTCAGCTAAGAAACAAATAGTTCACAAAGAAACAATTTGACTAATACCAGATTCTGCAATAGGAAAAATAATTTACTATAAATGTTTTCAAAAAAAGAACTTCCAAATGATAAATTTTGGGAAATACAAAATTGACCAGAAATAATAAATTAAACCTAAACAGTAATATGTGAACAAAACTGATGTTTAACTATGGGTATATAAAGTTCTGCCTCCAGTTAGATACAGAAAGCCACAGGGAACATTGTTCCCACTTCAATGCTTATAAAAGGCTGTATACTCCACAAAACCTTAACTTTCTTTAGGTTTATCAGAGAGTTAGGGTCACAAGACAACTAGTGAATTAACTTCCAGAGATGGGACACATGGTTTCACCATCAGGAGAAGAAAAAATGAGTGATCACCAAAAGCTGATAGGAAAGAAATGGCTAAAATCGGAACAAATTCCTAAAAGTTAAATGAGGGATACTGGAAGGTTTAGAACCTCTGTGAACCCTAGACATGATTCCACAGTCACTCACCAGCTATTTTCCATGAGCCTCCACCCAGTGCTCATGAGAAAGATAGAGGTCAGAGTAGAAGATCTAAGAAGGCTCCTACTCCCTTGAAGGGCTCAAATGCAAGAAGTCCTCCAATTTTCCACTGCCTTTTCACATGTTATTCAATAACTGGAAGCTGCTGTGTGAAGAGTGAACACCCTCATCCATCCATTCTGCTGCTGCAAGCCCCAGGCACTGCAGTTGAAGGACTCATACAAGAAAGGCTTTTTGCTTATGGCAAAAGAACAAGAAAACCTTCAAGGGTCTAGGATCCTGCTATGGCAGTAAGATGTTTGCTCTTATTACAGTGGGGCATAAAATTCTGCCCTGCTTAAGACCCCATGAAATACAAGGCAGAGTGCAGACACTATGCAATAATAGTGGGCAATAATACTGACAAAGATCCATATAAAAAACCAGACACATAGCACTTGCCTAAAATAGGCTGGTGAAGAAAAACTGAGAAACTCTTGTTATGGTTTGAATTGTGTCTCCCAAAGCTGTGTTGAAGTCCTAAACCCTCTTTTCCAATGCCTGAGAATGTGACCCGTTTTGGAAAATGGATCTTTGCAGATGTAATCATGCTAACAGGGAGATCATTAGGGTAGACCCTAATCCAACATTACTGGTATCCACATAGGAACAGGAGAAGAGATAAGAAAAGAAACAAGGAGGGAGTATGTTACACGAGAATGGAGGCAGGCATTGAAGTGATTCATCTACAAGAAGAGAAATGTCTAGGATTACTGGCAATTTCAAAAACTAAGAAAAAAACATCAAACAGATTCTTCCAGAGAAGCTTACAAAAATCATGACTCTGCTGACACTTTGATTTCAGAATCCAAGCCTCCAATACTGTAAGAAAATGTATAGCTTTTGTTTTAAGCCACCAAGTTTGTGGTCCTTTCTACAGCAGTCTTATGAGTCATATACATCTTTTTTTCTCTACCTCCCTTGAAAGAATCACATTGGGTAACAATCAAGAACATTCTACTAGGGATGGAGCATAAGTGTAACAAAAGTCTTTAGCATTCTAGGTCTCCTAGTATCCACGTGGTAGCAGTTAGTACATAACTGGAAAAAAATTTGAAGTGTGTGCTGAAGATAATTATAACAATGTTGAAATTCAAAGCTGCTCAGCCTCCTTACTAGATTGACTCAATCCTCCATAGTAACAGTGGGACAGAAGATAAAATATGCTCACTTGGGGCATAAATACTATTTACCTCAATCTCAGCTGTTTTTCACACACACTGTCCATCATTTTTTTAAACATTTTTTTAAATCTTTATTTATTTATGATAGTCACAGAGAGAGAGAGAGAGGCAGAGACATAGGCAGAGGGAGAAGCAGGCTCCATGCACCGGGAGCCTGATGTGGGATTCGATCCCGGGTCTCCAGGATCGCGCCCTGGGCCAAAGGCAGGCGCCAAACCGCTGCACCATCCAGGGATCCCCACTGTCCATCATTGAATGAAAAATGGTGAGACATACAAAAAAAAGCAGTTGGGGAAAACATTCACTAACAAGAGACAAAGCAAACAATAGAACAGGCACAGAGATTATTTAGATGTTGGGAATAACTAATATGAATTATGAAATAATTTATAAATATGTGAGAGGTTCTAGTGGAAAAGATGGGCAGCATGTATAATTAGATAGGGATTATATAAGAAAAATAGCAAAAACATATAAGAAAAATGTAAATGGTAGAAGTAAAAGGACATTACTAAAGATGAAGAGCTTTTTTGACAGACTAATTAGTAAACTTGCTATGACAGGAAAAGAAACATTGAAGATAGGACACTAGAATTTATCCAAACTGAAATGCAAAGGAATACAGAGAATAAAACATAACAAGCAAACAGCAAGACCAACAAATAGAGCATCTGATAGCTGTCGAACAAGTTAAAATGGACTAGCATATGTGTAATTTAAGATGAATAAGGAAAAAAGAAAGAGAACGGCAAAAAATTACTTGAAGAAATAATGTCCGAGAATTTCCCCAAATTAATAAAAATGACAAACTACGGCAAGATGGGGGAGGAGCAGGGTCTCCAAGTCACCTGTCCTCAACAAATTACCTAGAAAACCTTCCAATCATCCTGAAAATCTACGAATTCGGCCTGAGATTTAAAGAGAGACCAGCTGGAATGCTACAGTGAGAAGAGTTCGCGCTTCTATCAAGGTAGGAAGACGGGGAAAAAGAGATAAAGACACAAAAGGCCTCCAAGGGGGAGGGGCCCCGCGAGGAGCCGGGCTGAGGCCGGGGCGAGTGTCCCCAGGACAGGAGAGCCCCGTCCCGGAGGAGCAGGAGCTGCACCGACCTTCCCCGCGGAAAGGCCTCCCGGGGACTTGGAGCAGGATCCCCAGAAAGGCGGGGACGCCCTCGGGCTCCCTGGGACAGTAACAGAGGAACTGCGCCCCGGGAGAGTGCGCCGAGCTCCCTAAGGGCTGCAGCGCTCGGCGGGACCCGGAGCAGCTCGGAGGGGCTCGGGCGGCGGCTCCGCGGAGGGGGCTGCGGGGCGGGAGCGCGAATCCAACAGCGCAGGCCCCGGAGCACAGGGCGCCGGGACACAGCCCAGGATCCGGCCTCCCCCCGGGACAGGCAGAGGCCGGGAGGGCCCAGGACAGCGAGGACGCTCCTGCCCCGAGCTGAGCAGATCAGCGGCCCCGGCCCGGAGCCCCCAGGCCCTGCAGACGGAGAGCCCCGGAGCTACTGCGGGGGCTGGATCCAGGGTCCCAGAGCTGCCCCCGCCACTGTGGCTTCCTCCCGGGGCCTCACGGGGTGAACAACCCCCACTGAGCCCTGCACCAGGCAGGGGCAGAGCAGCTCCCCCAAGTGCTAACACCTGAGAATCAGCACAGCAGGCCCCTCCCCCAGGAAGATACTCCCCCGTGTTTTTTTGTTGTTGTTGTTTTTGTTTTTTTGTTTTGTTTTGTTTTGTGCTTTTTTTTTCTTTCTTTCTTCTTGATTTCTGATTGCTTCCCCCACCCCCCCTTTTTTTTTCTTTTTTCTTTCTTTCTTTTTCTTTCTTTTTCTTCTCTTTTCCCCTTTTTTTTCTTCTTTCTCTTTTTTCTTTTTCTCTTTTCTTTCCTTCTCTCTCTTTTTCTCCTTTTCCCAATACAACTTGTTTTTGGCCACTCTGCACTGAGCAAAATGACCAGAAGGAAAACCTCACCTCAAAAAAAAGAATCAGAAACAGCCCATTCTCCCACAGAGTTACAAAATATGGATTACAATTCAATGTCAGAAAGCCAATTCAGAAGCACTATTTTACAGCTACTGGTGGCTCCAGAAAAAACCATAAAGGACTCAAGAGACTTCATGACTGCAGAATTTAGATCCAATCAGGCAGAAATTAAAAATCAATTAAATGAGATGCAATCCAAGCTAGAAGTCCTAACAACAAGGGTTAACGAGGTGGAAGAACGAGTGAGTGACATAGAAGACAAGTTGATGGCAAAGAGGGAAACTGAGGAAAAAAGAGACAAGCAATTAAAAGATCATGAGGATAGATTAAGGGAAATAATTGACAGCCTGAGGAAGAAAAACCTACGTTTAATTGGGGTTCCTGAGAGCGCTGAAAGGGACAGAGGGCCAGAATATGTATTTGAACAAATCCTAGCTGAAAACTTTCCTAATCTGGGAAGGGAAACAGGCATTCAGATCCAGGAAATAGAGAGATCCCCCCCTAAAATCAACAAAAACCGTTCAACACCTTGACATTTAATAGTGAAGCTTGCAAATTCCAAAGATAAGGAGAAGATCCTTAAAGCAGCAAGAGAAAAAAAGTCCCTGACTTTTATGGGGAGGAATATTAGGGTAACAGCAGACCTCTCCACAGAGACCTGGCAGGCCAGAAAGGGCTGGCAGGATATATTCAGGGTCCTAAATGAAAAGAACATGCAACCAAGAATACTATATCCAGCAAGGCTCTCATTCAAAATGGAAGGAGAGATAAAGAGCTTCCAAGACAGGCAGGAACTGAAAGAATATGTGACCTCCAAACCAGCTCTGCAAGAAATTTTAAGGGGGACTCTTAAAATTCCCCGTTAAGAAGAAGTTCAGTGGAACAATCCACAAAAACAAGGACTGAATAGATATGATGACACTAAACTCATATCTCTCAATAGTAACTCTGAACGTGAACGGGCTTAATGACCCCATCAAAAGGCGCAGGGTTTCAGACTGGGTAAAAAAGCAGGACCCATCTATTTCATGTCTACAAGAGACTCATTTTAGACAGAAGGACACCTACAACCTGAAAATAAAAGGTTGGAGAACCATTTACCATTCAAATGGTCCTCAAAAGAAAGCAGGGGTTGCCATCCTTATATCAGATAAATTAAAATTTACCCCAAAGACTATAGTGAGAGATGAAGAGGGACACTATCTCATACTCAAAGGGTCTATCCAACAAGAGGACTTAACAATCCTCAATATATATGCCCCGAATGTGGGAGCTGCCAAATATTTAAACCAATTAATAACCAAACTCAAGAAATACCTTGATAATAATACACTTATACTTGGTGACTTCAATCTAGCTCTTTCTACCCTGGATAGGTCTTCTAAGCACAACATCTCCAAAGAAACGAGAGCTTTAAATGATACACTGGACCAGATGGATTTCACAGATATCTACAGAACTTTACATCCAAACTCAACTGAATACACATTCTTCTCAAGTGCACATGGAACTTTCTCCAGAATAGACCACATACTGGGTCACAAATCGGGTCTGAACCGATACCAAAAGATCGGGATAGTCCCCTGTATATTCTCAGACCATAATGCCTTGAAATTAGAACTTATTCACAACAAGAAGTATGGAAGGACCACAAACACGTGGAGGTTAAGGACCATCCTGCTAAAAGATGAAAAGGTCAACCAAGAAATTAAGGAAGAATTAAAAAGATTCATGGAAACTAATGAGAATGAAGATACAACCGTTCAAAATCTTTGGGATGCAGCAAAAGCAGTCCTGAGGGGGAAATACATCGCAATACAAGCATCCATTCAAAAACTGGAAAGATCTCAAATTCAAAAGCTCACCTTACACATAAAGGAACTAGAGAAAAAGCAACAAATAGACCCCACCCCCAGAAGAAGAAGACAGTTAATTAAAATTCGAGCAGAACTCAATGATATCGAGACCAAAAGAACTGTGGAACAGATCAACAGAACCAGGAGTTGGTTCTTTGAAAGAATTAATAAGATAGATAAACCATTAGCCAACCTTATTAAAAAGAAGAGAGAGAAGACTCAAATTAATAAAATCATGAATGAGAAAGGGGACATCACTACCAACACCAAAGAAATACAATCGATTTTAAAAACATATTATGAACAGCTGTACGCCAATAAATTAGGAAATCTAGAAGAAATGGACGCATTCCTGGAAAGCCACAAACTACCAAAACTGGAGCAGGAAGAAATAGAAAACCTGAACAGGCCAATAACCAGGGAGGAAATTGAAGCAGTCATCAAAAACCTCCCAAGACACAAGAGTCCGGGGCCAGATGGCTTCCCAGGGGAATTCTATCAAACGTTTAAAGAAGAAATCATACCTATTCTACTAAAGCTGTTTGGAAAGATAGAAAGAGATGGCATACTTCCAAATTCGTTCTATGTGGCCAGCATCACCTTAATTCCAAAACCAGACAAAGACCCCACCAAAAAGGAGAATTACAGACCAATATCCCCGATGAACATGGATGCAAAAATTCTCAACAAGATACTAGCCAATAGGATCCAACAACACATTCAGAAAATTATTCACCATGACCAAGTAGGATTTATCCCTGGGACACAAGGCTGGTTCAACACTCGTAAAACCATCAATGTGATTCATCATATCAGCAAGAGAAAAACCAAGAACCATATGATAGTCTCATTAGATGCAGAGAAAGCATTTGACAAAATACAGCATCCATTCCTGATCAAAACCCTTCAGAGTGTTGGGATAGAGGGAACTTTCCTCGACATCTTAAGCCATTAACTAAAAGCCCACAGCAAATATTCTCAATGGGGAAGCACTGGGAGCCTTTCCCCTAAGATCAGGAACAAGACAGGGATGTCCACTCTCACCACTGCTGTTCAACATAGTTCTGGAAGTCCTCGCCTCAGCAATCAGACAACAAAAAGACATTAAAGGCATTCAAATTGGCAAAGAAGAAGTCAAACTCTCCCTCTTCGCTGATGACATGATACTCTACATAGAAAACCCAAAAGCCTCCACCCCAAGATTGCTAGAACTCATACAGCAATTTGGTAGCGTGGCAGGATACAAAATCAATGCCCAGAAATCAGTGGCATTTCTATACACTAACAATGAGACTGAAGAAAGAGAAATTAAGGAGTCAATCCCATTTACAATTGCACCCAAAAGCATAAGATACCTAGGAATAAACCTAACCAAAGAGGTAAAAGATCTATACCCTAAAAACTATAGAACACTTCTGAAAGAAATTGAGGAAGACACAAAGATATGGAAAAATATTCCATGCTCATGGATTGGCAGAATTAATATTGTGAAAATGTCAATGTTACCCAGGGCAATTTACACGTTTAATGCAATCCCTATCAAAATACCATGGACTTTCTTCAGAGAGTTAGGACAAATTATTTTAAGATTTGTGTGGAATCAGAAAAGACCCCGAATAGCCAGGGGAATTTTAAAAAAGAAAACCATAGCTGGGGGCATCACAATGCCAGATTTCAGGTTGTACTACAAAGCTATGGTCATCAAGACAGTGTGGTTCTGGCACAAAAACAGACACATAGATCAATGGAACAGAATAGAGAACCCAGAAGTGGACCCTGAAATGTACGGTCATCTAATATTCGATAAAGGAGGAAAGACTATCCATTGGAAGAAAGACAGTCTCTTCAATAAATGGTGCTGGGAAAATTGGACATCCACATGCAGAAGAATGAAACGGGACCACTCTCTTTCACCATACACAAAGATAAACTCAAAACGGATGAAAGATCTAAATGTGAGGCAAGATTCCATCAAAATCCTAGAGGAGAACACAGGCAACACCCTTTTTGAACTCGGCCACAGTAACTTCTTGCAAGATCCATCCACGAAGGCAAAAGAAACAAAAGCAAAAATGAACTATTGGGACTTCATCAAGATAAGAAGCTTTTGCACAGCAAAGGATACAGTCAACAAAACTAAAAGACAACCTACAGAATGGGAGAAGATATTTGCAAATGACATATCAGATAAAGGGCTAGTTTCCAAAATCTATAAAGAACTTATTAAACTCAACCCCAAAGAAACAAACAATCCAATCATGAAATGGGCAAAAGACATGAAGAGAAATCTCACAGAGGAAGACATGGACATGGCCAACAAGCACATGAGAAAATGCTCTGCATCACTTGCCATCAGGGAAATACAAATCAAAACCACAATGAGATCCCACCTCACACCAGTGAGAATGGGGAAAATTAACAAGGCAGGAAACAACAAATGTTGGAGAGGATGTGGAGAAAGGGAACCCTCTTACACTGTTGGTGGGAATGTGAACTGGTGCAGCCACTCTGGAAAACTGTGTGGAGGTTCCTCAAAGAGTTAAAAATAGACCTGCCCTACGACCCAGCAATTGCACTGTTGGGGATTTACCCCAAAGATTCAGATGCAATGAAACGTCGGGACACCTGCACCCCGATGTTTCTATCAGCAATGGCCACAATAGCCAAACTGTGGAAGGAGCCTCGGTGTCCATCGAAAGATGAATGGATAAAGAAGATGTGGTTTATGTATACAATGGAATATTACTCAGCAATTAGAAATGACAAATACCCACCATTTGCTTCAACGTGGGTGGAACTGGAGGGTATTATGCTGAGTGAAATAAATCAATCAGAGAAGGACAAACAGTGTATGTTCTCATTCATTTGGGGAATATGAATAATAGTGAAAGGGAATATAAAGGAAGGGAAAAGAAATGTTGGGAAATATCAGGAAGGGAGACAGAACATAAAGACTCCTAACTCGGGGAAACGAACTAGGGGTGGTGGAAGGGGAGGAGGGCGGGTGTTGGAGGGGAATGGGTGACGGGCACTGAGGTGGACCCTTGACGGGATGAGCACTGGGTGTTTTTCTGTATGTTGGTAAATTGAACACCAATAAAAGTTAATTAAAAAAAATGACAAACTACATGTCCAAGGACCTTGAAGAACCCCAAAAAAGGAATATACAAATAAAAACACCCATGGGCAGATTATAAACTACTGAAAACCAAAGACAGGTACAAATCTTGAATTCAGAGAGCCAGGAAAAACATCTGAATCATAGCTTTATCATCAAATAGGCGAGGCCTTTAAAAGTATAGAAAGAAAAAGAAAAGAAAAAGAAATGTTTATCCTATAATCTATATCCAGTGGAATTATCTTACAAATTATGTGTACATGTAAACAATTAATTACTAATAAAGCAGTCTCAATAATATCAAACAGGCCATCTTATAAAAGACAAATTGTGAGATAACTTTTTTTATTTAAATTCAATTTGCCAACATATATTATAACACCCAGTGCTCATCCCATCAAGTGCCTACCTTAGTGCCTGTCACCCAGTTACTCCATCCCCGCACCCACCTCCCCCTCCATAACCCTTTGTTTGTTTCCCAGAATTAGGAGTCTCTCATGATTTGTCTCCCTTTCTAATTTTTCCCACTCAATTCCCCTCATTTCCCTTATAATCCCTTTCACTATTTCTTATATTCCCCATATGAGTGAAACCATATGAAGATTGTCCTTCTCTGATTGACTTCTTTCACTCAGCATAACATCCTTCAGTTCCATCCACATTGAAACAAATGGTGGGTATTCATCTTTTCTGATGACTGAGTAATATTCATATATATATATATATATATATATATATATATATATATATATATCACACATCTTCTTTTTCCATTCATCTGTCTAAAGACAGTTGCTCCTTCCACAGTTTGGCTATTGTAGACATTACCGCTATGAACATTGAGGAGTAGGTGTCCCAGCATTTCACTATATCAGTATCAGTATCAGTATCAGTATCAGTATCAGTATCAGTATTGGTATCAGTATCTCTGGGGTAAATACCAAGTAGTCCAATTGGTCCAATCAGTATCAGTATCAGTATCAGTATCAGTATCATCAGTATCGGTATCAGTATCTCTGGGGTAAATACCAAGTAGTCCAATTGCTGGATCATAGAGTAGCTCTATTTTTAATTTCTTGAAGAACCTCCACACTGTTCTACGGAGTGGCTGTACAGTTTGCATTCCCACCAACAGTTCAAGAGTGTTCCCCTTTCTCCATATCCTCTCCAAGATTTGTGTTTCCTGTCTTGTTCATTTTATCCATTCTCATTGATGTGAGGCAGTATCTCATTGTGGTTTTGATTTATATTTTTCTAATAGCAAGTGATGTGGAACATTTTTTCATGTGCTTGTTAGCCATGTGTATGTCTTCTTTGGTGAAATTTATGTTTGTGTCTTCTGCCCATTTAATGACCAGATTTTTTGTGTCTTCAGCGTTGAGTTTGAGAAGTTCTTTATAGATCTTGGATACTAGCCCTTTATCTGGTATGTCACTTGCAAATATCTTCTCCCATTCTATATGCCGTCTTTAGTTTTGCTGACTGTTTCCTTTGCTGTGCAGAAACTTTTTTCTTGATCAAGTCCCAATAATTCATTTTTGCTTTTGTTTCCCTTACCTTAATAGATGTATCTTGCAAGAAGTTACTGTGGCCAAGTTCAAAAAGGTTGTTGCCTCTAGGATTTTGATGGATTCTTGTCTCAAATATAGATCTTTCAACCATTTTGAGTGTATCTTTGTGTCTGGTGTAAGACAATGGTCCAGTTTCATTCTTCTGCATGTGGATGCCCAATTTTCCCAACACCATTTATTGAAGAGATTGTCCTCTCTCCAGTGGAAATTCTTTCCTGCTTTGTCAGATATTAGTTGACCATAGAGTTGAGTGCCCGTTTCTGGGTTCTTTATTTTGTTCCATTGATCTATTGCCTATTTTTGTGCCAGTGTACTGTCTTGATGATCACAGCTTTGTAATAAAGCTTGAAATCTGAGGTAGGCAGGGGGTGGGGGTGACTGGGTGATGGGCACTGAGATGGGCACTGGACGGGATGAGCACTGGCTGTTATTCTATATGTTGGCAAATTGAACACCGATAAAAAATAAATTTATAAAAAAAAGGAAATGTGACATCGTGATGCCCCCAGTATTGGTTTTCTTTTTCAATATTCCTCTGGCTGTTTGGGTTTTTTTTCATTCCATTACAAATCTTAAGTCTATTTGTTCCAACTCTGTGAAGAAAGTCCATGGTATTTTGATAGGGATTGCATTGAATGTGTAATTGTCCTGGGTAGCATAGACATTTTCACAATATTAATTCTTCCAATCTGTGAGCTTAGAATGTTTTTCTGTCTCTTTACGTCTTCCTCAATTTCTTTCATAAACATTCATACTTTTTAGAATATAGATCCTTTACCTCTTTAGTTAGGTTTATTGCTAGGTATCTTACGGTTTTGGGTGCAGTTGTAAATGGGATTGATTCCTTAATTTCTCTTTCATAAAATTATTAGTATACAGAAATGCCCCTCCTTTCTGTGGATTGATTTTATATCCTGCCACATTGCTGAATTGCTGTATGAGTTCTAGCAATCTTGGGGTGGAGTATTTTGGGTTTTCTATATACAGTATCATGTCATCTGTGAAGAGGGAAAGTTTGACTTCTTCTTTGCCAGTTTGAATGCCTTTTATTTGTTTTTGTTGTATGATTGCTGAGGCTAGGACTTCTAGTGCGATGTAGAATAACAGTGGTGAGAGTGGAAATCCCTGTCATGTTCCTGACCTTAGGGGAAAAGCTTTCAGTTTTTCCCCCATTGAGAATAATATTCACCTTGGACTTTTCACAAATGGCTTTTAGGATATTGAGGAATGTTCCCTTTATGCCTACACTTGGAAGAGTTTTAATTAGGAATGGATGCTGTATTTTGTCAAATGCTTTCTCTACATCTATTGAAAGGATCATATGGTTCTTGTTTTTTCTCTTACTGATGTGATCTATCACGTTGATTTTTTTACGAGTGTTGAATCAGCCTTGCTTCCCGGGGATAAATCCCACTTGGTCATGGCGAATAATCCTCTTAATGTACTGTTGGATCCTGTTGACTAGTGTCTTGTTGAGAATTTTTGCATCTGTGTTCATCAGGGATATTGATCTATAATTCTCTTTTTTGGTGAGGTCTCTGGTTTTGGGATCAAGGTAATGCTGGCCTCATAATAGGAGTTTGGAAGTATTCCTTCCCTTTCTATCCTTTGAAACAGCTTTAGTAGAATAGGTGTTATTTCTTCTTTAAACATTTGGTAGAATTCTTCCGGGAAGCCATCTGGCCCTGGATTTTTGCATCTTGAAAGTTTTTTGATGGTGAGATAACTTTTTAAATGTTTAGCTATGATGTTAATAGATGACGCAATAGCAAAGCAATATCAGACAAATAACAATTAAAATAAACTAGATATAAAATATAAAAGTATACCTTAGTGATATACATATTATAAATATAAATAAGAAAGAAAGAACAAAGAACGAAAGAACAAAAGAATGAAAGAAAGAAAGAAAGAATAGGTAAATCTTTCTTAGAGAAGAATTCCAAATAATATATATATATATATTAAATATATATATATATATATATATAATTTCTTCTTCAAAAGTTGGAACTTAATCATCCCCTTGAGTATGGGCTAGACTTAACAAATTGTTCCAAAGAATAGAGTAGACAGGGTAAAGCAAAACAGTATCTTTACCTATGCAATGCTGAAAACTGGCAAACACTGAATTAACTAAGTGACCAAGGTTACATTGCTATTGATATATGATGGGATATGATAAGAATAGCACTTAACCTCTTTGGTCTGTCTATCTTCCCCAATTAAATACCTACTCCATGTCTAGTCATGAGAAAAACATTGGAAAAACACAAATTGAGCAATATTCTACAAATATCTGAATGATACACCTCAGCACTCTCATCATCATGACAAATAAGAAAACCCTGAGCATCTATCACAGATCATAGACATGAAGAAGACATTATGATTGAATGGTATATCGTATTGGATCCTATAGGAAAAGAATAGGAGTAGGAAATTGGTAAAATAAAAATAACAGTTGAAATTAATTAAAATCAATTTACCATATATATATATATATATATATATATATATATATATATATATATTAGTTTTGACAAATATACCATGGTAATACAGGCTATCATGGAAACATTTTCCTGTTACTTTTGCAACTTTTCTATAAATCTAAAATTAATCCAAAATTTTAGTCTTTAAAGCAAAGACTGTAATAAGAGACAAAGAAGAATACTGTATCATAATAAAGGGGACAATCCAAGAAGAAGTTAAGACAACTATAAATATGCATTCAACATGGAAGCTTTTAAATATATAAGACAGTTAATAACAAACATAAAAGAACAGCAATCTTGGGGTGGAGTCTTTTGGGCCAGATGGATTTAACAGATATATTCAGTACATTCCATACTAAAACAGCAGAATACACATTCTTTTCAAGTGCACATGGAACCTTCTCCAGAAGATCACATATTACTCCATAAAACAAGTCTCAACAAATTCAGAAAGATCAGAGTCACATCATACATCTTTTCTTTTCATACAACAAAGCTAAGAAAAGAGAAGTTAACCAAAAGAAAAAATCTGGAAAGAGCACAAATATATGGAGGTTAAATAACATGCTACTAGACAATGAATGGGTCAACCAAAAAATCAAAGAAGATATTAAAAATTACATGGAGAAAAATGAAAATGAAAACACACAGTCCAATTTCTGTGGACTGAGCAAAAGCAAGTCTAAGAGAGAAATTTGTAACAATATAGGCCTACCTCAAGAAACAAGAAAAATCTCAATAAGTAACCTAACCTTACACCTAAAGGAACTAGAAAAGAATAAACAAAATCCAAAACTAGCAGAAGGAAGGAAATAATAAAATTAGAAAAGTAAATTATATAAAAACAAAACATTAGAACAGATCAATAAAACCAAGAGTTGATTCTTTGAAAAGATCAACAAAATGGATAAATTGCTAGCCAGACTCACAAAGAGAGAGACAGAGAGAGAGAGAGAGAAGAGAGGGAGGACTCAAACAAAAATCACAAACGGAAGAAAAGAACTAACATCCCACACCACAGAGATACGAATGATTATAAGAGAAAATTATGAAAAATTATTTGTTGATAAATTGGACAACCTGTAAGCAATGAATAAATTCCTTACCAAAACTAGATAAAGACACCACAATAGAATTACAAGCCAATATCTCTGATAAACATAAATGCAAAAATCCTCAACAAAATGCTAGTAAACTGAATCCAACAATACATTTTAAAAAATCACCCACCACAATCATGTGGGATTTATTCCAGAGATGCAAAGGTAGTTCAATGTTTGCAGATCGATTAACATGATTCATTACATCAACAAAAGAAAGGATAAAACACATATGATAATTTCAATACATGCAGAACAAGCATTGGACAAAGTACAACATCCATTCATGATAAAAACCCTCAACCAAGTAAGTTTAGAGAGAACATAGTAAAGACCATATATGAAAAGTCAAGAGCTAATATCATCCTAAATGGGGAATACTCAGAGCTTTTCCCCTATGATCAGGAACAAGACAGGGATTCTTACTATTACCATTTTTATTCAATATAGTACTGGTAGTCGAGCCACAGCAATCAGAACCCCCCCCCCCAAAAAAAAAAAAACATGAGAAAAAAAGAAAAGAGAAGAAAGAAAAGAAATCCAGATTGGTGAGAAGAAGGAAAACTTTGACTATTTGCAGATGACATGATACTATATATAGAAACCTGAAAGAGGGAATACCTGAGTGGCTCAGTGGTTTGGCGCCTGCCTTTGTCCCAGGGTGTGATCCTGGAGTCTTAGGATTAAGCCCCACGTTGGGCTCCTTGTATGGAGCCTGCTTCTCCCTCTGCCTGTGTCTCTGCCTCTCTCTGTGTGTGTCTCTCATGAATAAATAAATAAAATCTAATAAAAAAAGAAATAAACCTGAAAGACTCCACCAAAAACTAATAGAACAAATAAATGAATTCAGTAAATTTGCAGGATACTAAATCAACATGCAGGGATCTGTTGCATTTCTATACACTAATAATGAAACAGCAGATAGAAAATTTAAGAAAATAATCCCATTTACAATTACATCAAAAAGGATAAGAGAACTAGAAATAAACTTAACCAAAGAGGTGAAAGATTTGTACTCTGAAAACTATAAAACACCTTTAAAAGAAATTGAAGATGACACAACTAAATGAAAAGACACTCCATGCTCATGGATTGGAAGAAAAATATTGTTAAAGTGTCTATACTACCCAAAGCAATCTACATATTTAATGAAATCCCTATCAAAATATCAACAGGGTTTTTCACAGAACTAGAACAGAATCCTAAAATTTTTATGGAACCAAAAATATCCCAAATAGTGAAAGCAATCTTGGAAAAAAATAAAACTAGAAGTGTCACAATTACAGACTTCAAGTTATATTATAAAACTTTAGTAATCAAAAATCTGTGGTATGGGCACAGAAATGGATACATAGATAAGTGGAAGAGAATAAAAAGCCCAGAAATAAATACACAATTATATGGTCAATTAATCTTCAACAAAGCAAGCAAGAATATGCAATGGGAAAAAGATAGTCTCTTCAACAAATGATACTGGGAAAACTGGACAGCAACATGCAAATGAATGAGACTGAACCACATACACCATACACAAAAAATAAACTCAAAATGCACTAAGGTAAAAAAATTCATTAAGGTCCTACATATGAGACCTGTAACCATAAACATCCTAGAAGAGAACATGGGCAGTAATTTTCTGACTTCAGTACCAACACCCTTCTAGATATGGATCTGAGGCAAGTAAAATAAAAGCAAAAATAAAATGTTAATGCTACATAAAAATAAAAAGCTTCTGCACAGCAAAGGAAACAACTAATGAAACTAAAAGACAGCCAGCTAAAATGGAAAATATATTTGCAAATGACATATCCAATAAAGAGTTGGTATCCAATATATATAAATAGTTGGTATAACTCAACACCCCAAAAACAAATAATCCAATTAAAAAATGAGCAGAAGACAGAAACATAGATTTCTTCAAAGAAGATATACAGATAGCCAACAGACACATGAAAAGATATTCAACATCACTCATCATCAGGGAAAGGCAAATCAAAACCACGATGAGATATTACCTCACACCTGTCAGAATGCCTAAAGTAAAAAACTGAAGAAACAAGTGTTGGTGAGGATATGGAGAAAAGGAACCCTCATGCACTGTTGGTGAGAATGCAAACTGGGGCAGCCACTGTGGAAAACTGTGGAGATTCCTCTGAAAATTAAAAATAGAACTATCCTATGATCCAGGAATCACACTCTTGGGTATTTATGCAAGGATATGAAAACACTAATTTAAAGGGATATATGCACTACTGTGTTTATTTGCAGTGTTATTTATTATAAGCAAACTATGGAAGCAGTCCAAGTGTCCATCAATAGATGAATGAATAAAGAATATGTGACACGTATATTATTTAGTCATAAAAAGAATGAATCCTGTTATTTGCAATGCCAGGGATGGAGCTAGAGAGTATCATCTAAGCAAAATAAGTCAGTCAGAGAAAGATGAGTACTATATCTTTTTCACTCATATGTGGAATTTAAGAAACAAAACAAACAAAAAAGAGACAAACAAACAAACAAACAAAAACACTAGACTGTTAATAATAGAGAACAAACTGGTTACCAGAGGGGAAGTGGGTTGGGAATGGGTGAAATAGGTGATGAGGTTTGAGAGTGTAATTATCTTGATTAGTACTAAATAATGTATGGAATTGTTGACTCACTGTATTGTATACCTGAAACTAATATATCACTTTATGGAAACTATACTGTATTTAAAAATAATGAATCAAAAATCTAAAAGCTTATTAAAAATTAGAAGGTAAAGGAGCACCTGAGTGGCTCAGTTAACCATTGGACTTTTGATTTTATCTCAGGTCATGATCTCAGACTCCTAGCATTCAGATCAAGCTCTGACTTAGGCTCCATGCTCAGCAAGGAGTCAGCTTGAGATTCTCTCCCTATTCCTCTACCCCTCCCTAGCTCATGCAGTCTCTCTCTTTATCTCTCGCAAATAAATAAAAATATCTCAAAAAAGTAGGTACAATTTGATATCAAACAGGACATATATAAATATGAAATACAAAAATATTTCAGGTAAAGTGTTAATACCTGGTGATAAAAGCAATAATTCACTGGAAATCTATTAGTCCTCCAAAGTATATATACCCAATAAAAAGACTTTGAAGTATTTAAAGGGAATATAAACAAATTATAAGGTGAAATGTAAAATGAAATTATGAAATATTAACATAGATCTCAACTAATAACTCAATTGGATAAAAATATATGCAAAAAATAGAAGAGCACAATATTATATAAAAAGTTGATCTTATGAGTATTAATTGAGCATGATGTAGAATAATTAGAGAATATCTTTGCTAGTGTACACATAAAACATACATTCAGTTCACAAAGCATACTGAAGAGTTAAAATGGAAATTAAACTTTACTCAAAACTGAGAGATAAAAAAATACTACATCTCTAATCTCCTGAACACAGATGGAATGATACATTACCTGTACATACAGAAGAAAAAAAAAAAAACATTGGTTTATGCAACAGGTTTTCCCATATTTCCATCTTAAAGGTTACAGAGCACTTTAGTTTATTTAAATCTCTGAATATATTTTTTAAACATTATTAATCTATCAGCTTTCAGAATTTTCCATACTAAGGAGACTATCTCATACACCTAAAACCTTCCCACAAATGGAGTATTCTATGGAACACTTGAGGCAAATCTGTCTTCAAGTACATCATTTTCTCAGGCTATAGTAGCAAATGACTAACACTGTATAATTAATTAGTGTATGCTATATGTAAATCTTTATAAGATGTATGTATATATAATGAGTATAGATCTTATAAAGACACTCCTGCTAGGTATCTCACTGTTAGGTATGTTCCAGATGGCAGGATGAGATACAATCATGGCCCAATCATTGGAATAAAACCTATTACTTATGTCCATCATGGTGGATTACAACAAGGACTATATAATACGGCTGGGAAGTATAAAAGTGTACTTACAATGTTCTCATTTGTACCACTACAGAAGAATAGAATTTGTCTTTCTATAAATACCTGTACAAATGGTGGTCTTTCTGTGAGTACTGTTATGTAATATGTTCTCTGAAATACTTAGAGTATTTTATGGAACTAAGATATAATTGGCACAAATAAATTAATTAGTATATTGAATGCTAATATATGTTTTTCACTCTAATAACCTTAAAATTAAAATGCTGGCCTAACTGAAAGATTAGTTTAAGCACCAGTTGAACACAAATAGAAAAGTTTCATTAGTCTACTATGGAAACTTAACAGAAATTGTTTTTGTGTTTTTGACTGGTAATATATATGTTAGTAATTTTTCATTATGTTTCACTGGTATAACATTCTACATGATGGGATCTAAAATAGTTAGCTTTGACCCAAACAGATTATTGATTATAAATGTGTTGTGGTTGGCCCATATGTTAAAAACATCTAGTTCAGGAAATAAGTGACAAAAATGTTTAACACTGACAATACATTCTTTCCATTAAATACAAGGCTCTAATGAAACTAGATTGTACATGTTTAGACTGAATAAGTCAAGCATCTTAATGATCATGTCAGAAACCTTGACCAATGAAATTTGAGTATAGACTAGGACTTTGTAAATAAAATTTACCCCAGACTTTATTTGTTTTTGCATAATAAAAATGTAAACAATTAGAGAAGTAAGGAGGAAGTTTTGCTAAAGCCTCACATTAAGACTTAGAATAAGTGGGATCCCTGGGTGGCGCAGCGGTTTGGCGCCTGCCTTTAGCCCAGGGCGCGATCCTGGAGACCCGGGATCGAATCCCACATCGGGCTCCCGGTGCATGGAGCTTGCTTCTTCCTCCGCCTGTGTCTCTGCCTCTCTGTCTCTCTCTGTGACTATCATAAATAAATAAAAACTAAAAAAAAAAAAAAGACTTAGAATAAGTAATATATTAATATGCATATTAACTCACATAAATGTTTCTCCTTTTTAAAAACTTGCATTGAAATTCTGACTAGACATTGTATTCTGTAAAATACCAAACAGAGAAGTTTGCTAATGAGACATTTTTGCAGGGAGCTGGAGATTTACATGTAATTTTAGTATTCAAATATAAAAATTTCGGTAAACAAATTAAAATGTCTATTCAAACAGAAAGCCATTTTAGAGTTACAGATGAGTTGAAATATTACAGTTCTGAGACTGTTTTCTAGTATATCTCCATAATGTCATAGATATCCTTAACCATAATTATTTAATTGACTCTTCATAATTATAGTTTAGGATGCAGTTCAATTATTAAAAGAGCTTTATATTTGATATATTTTATTCAAGATGTTATAACAATTTGTTTGGCTTCTGTTCTAATGGACATTATGTCTGCATCCAGCATTTTCATTTATTAAGTCCTGACACCTTCTCTCATTTGAATGATGTTATTAGCTATTTTAAATGAAGTAAATGTTCTTCAAAGCATTATAAATTACTCTTTAAGTATCTGATAATGTGTTTAAATGGGCAACACACCAACAAAGTCTTAGGGAATCAATAATGAAGCTTAATTCAATCTACTGCAGCTCGGCTAGCTAGTCTAGCATTTAAAAATTTAAGAGTATTTGAACTACTGACAAATTTCCTGGCATTTTAATAGACCATCTTATAACAATCTTTTATCTCTTTATACAAGCAGTCATGATCATTTCTAATGGAATCAATTCAAAACTCATTACCATTTCTTTTCTCTCTTCCTTTCCTTTCTTGCATTTGTTCTTTCTCTCTTTTCTCCTTTGTTTTTGTTTTGTGTTATTTTTTTCTTCTCCTGGTAGGACATGCACCTTATCCCATCATTTATTACTGACAGTTCTGGCAGAAAAGAATCAGTTTCACTCATCAGAGATAACTGCAGGGTACATTTTAGGTAGAAAAAAAGGTGGAACCTTTGTAGTACTGAATATCAATCATGTGGAGGAAGAGAAAACATTGTTCCAAGCTGTAAATAAAGCTGTAAATAGTATTAAATCAGGTTAGGAGAATATCAAAGAATTACACTTACCAGTCAGTGCTCTATATACTAACTGACAAACAAAATTATTGTTGACTTAATTTCAGCTAATTTTTTCACTTTTGTGAGTACATTAAGGTTTGAAATAATGAAGCAGAAACGTAAAGTTTTATCAATTTGCTTTCATGTCAAAGAGCTAACCATACAAAACAAAACAAAACAGCTAACCATACAGTAGATAAATGACAGTATACCAGTTTTTTTGAATTATAAATAATAATAAAATGCTATCAAGTGCTGTGAAGAAATAATATTTGTAAGTGTCCATGCTTTTTTACACTAAAGCAATTAAGGGATCCCTGGGTGGCGCAGCGGTTTGGCGCCTGCCTTTGGCCCAGGGCGCGATCCTGGAGACCCGGGATCGAATCCCACGTCAGGCTCCCGGTGCATGGAGCCTGCTTCTCCCTCTGCCTGTGTCTCTGCCTCTCTCTCTCTCTCTGTGACTATCATAAATAAATAAAAATTAAAAAAAAATAAAAAAATAAAAAAAAAATAAAGCAATTAAAATTTAGGAATGATTTAGGGGAAGGGGCATGTTCTTATCTGTCTATCATCTATCTATCTATCTATCTATCTATCTATCTATCATCATCATCTATCATCTATCATCTATCTATCATCTATCTATCTATATCTATATCTACTCTTACAGTAAACTTAAATAGTTCATTAGTTACTGATAATTACTAATAAGCTAAAAATCTCCTTAGGAGTTTCTGGATATAATTTCTGAAGTCCCAACATGTTTTCAGAAATTTCAAATATAATTAGAACAATTTAGCTTTTTTTGACTCTTTCTGATTTCCACATATACTAGAGGGAATTCACAGTTCCCCCATTCAAGATGTCTGCCAGAAAAAATGTTTCTGTTTTGTTTTGTTTTGTTTTTGTATATGCAAAAATATGAAGTGGTTTTGAGATGAATTAAAGAAAAATAGAAGTTTTCATATTGTTTAATTTAGAATACATTTAATATGCAAATAAAAAACTTGGTAATTCAATGCGTTACTCTACTATATTTTGGATTCTTCTTTTTTCATACATTGTCCTTCATTCAATGTTTCCCTACACATACATTCTTAGCATTGTTTATACAAATATTGCAAATTACAAAACTGAAAAGAGTTTGTTGGTCAAAGATGAAGGCCAGAACTTAAATAGTACTCTGATGGCACTTTGGAAAGAATTATAAACAAACAAGCAAACAAAAAATGGGATAGAAATGCTTTGTTAGAAAATCTTATTATTTGGCACATATTAAAAAGGAACTTTCTGAAAAGGGACTGTCAAATAGGAGGTCAGTAGATTGTTGGGTTTTGCTTTGTTTGTTTGTTTTTAATTAGTAGAACCTGTTTTTCTTGAAGTTTGAAAATTTCCTTTTTGTAGGCTAAAGTGGCAATACTTGTAACTGAACAAGATCGAGTAGAACTTTTAAAGGAGCTTTTTCAAATAATCATTTTGAATGGTAGCTTTTTCTATAAACTCTTAAGTCATAAAACTCTAAAAATAGATCATCAATGAGAATAAAATAAATTGTTATCTACTCTTAAATGATTTAATGCATTTCTTCACAACAGTGCTGATCTACTCATTCATTTCAAGCTTTCAGTTAAATTCAGCAAATATATGTTAACTGGTATCTGGTCTCAAGACATAGTTTTATTAGGAAGGTTGACATATGAAATAATTTTATGCTATATTTATAAAGTATATTAAGAAATCTATAAGTATTATTAGCAAGAATTGAATGTGAAAACTAATTTTATTGTATTCCTGTGTGGAGAAACCAGCTTGACCATTGTAGATATGCCATTTAATAAGTCTTACCGTTGTGTTTCACATAACTATTACTATCAGGGAATTAAGATTGAGTGAAATTAGATAGATTGTTTTATGTGTCTAATTATTAAGTGACAGAACTAAACTTCAAATTCAGAACTAACTCCAAACACAATGTTTCAAAATTGCACTAGTTAATACTAGATAAATGCAACTTTGGCTAACAAGATTACTTAAAGGATATTCTGTTCTTCCACTAAGAGAAACAAGCAAATCTGGAGGATAATTAAATAAAAAGAAATATTAATAAAAATAATTTAAAATAAGAACTAAACAATCTTAAAACAAATAAGTGAATAAATGACTAGAAAATGTAATTTGCTGATAGGCATGAAAAATGAACACTTTAATTTTACGATTGCAAAAAACAAAAAAACAAGGAAATAGAAGAAAGAATGTAATAATATACAATGGAAGAAAGAGGTCTAACAACTTGTCTTTGGAGTTCCAGATGGAAAGGAGACACAGAATGGAGAAATGCAGTATTTGAAGAGATATTATGCTATCAGAAAAATCTCCGGAACTGACAAGACAGCTGATACAGATTTAAAAACCATTACGTACCTCAGGTAGGAAAAGTAACAGGAAAACAACTAGGAACATTGTACTTTAGCTGCTATAAGCTAAACAGAAAAGAAGGGACGGAGGACAAAATTCAAAAGGAGGAAATGAAGGATTGGAAGAAAATCCTAAAAGTAGGCAGAGGGAAATAAAAGACGCATTGCTTTCAAAGGAGCCAACTTTCCAAATGACAGCTTTTTAAAATGAAATATAAAGAAATAGAATACATTGGAATTGTGTCTTTAAAGTAATAAAGAAAGGGGCACCTGGGTGGTTCCTTTGGTTAGGTGTCTGGATTCTTGATTTTGGCTCAGGTCATGATCACAGGGTGCTGAGATCCAGCCCTCGTGCTTAAGATTCATTCTCTTCTCTTTTTGCCCCTCCCTCACCCCACCTTCATTCTCCACCCCTTCTTGTACACATGTGTGCACTCATTCTCTCTCTCTCTCTCAAAAAAAGAAAAACTATAAATAAATAAATAAAGTGCTAAAGAAAGAACACTAGAATCCTCTAACCAGAAAAAATTATTTGCCAATCTAGAATTCTCTACCAAAAACAACAACAAAAATTTTTTTTACATGCAAAGGTAAAATAAATACACTTCCATGCCAACAAACACAAGTGAATTCATCTCTGATAGACCATTACTAAACTAAGGATAAATAAGTGCTTAAAACTGAAGGAAAATTATGAATGAGCAACCAAATGGCAGCTTAAGGACTTGGAGAAAGAAGATGGAAGATAGGATATTTATATTTAATTAGACACAAGTACCAAAGTGGCAGATAACTGGATAGTGGTTCCAGGTGAAAGAACATAACTTACTGGATTTAAGAGCCACAATGCTTACTTGTTCATTAGTAGTATGTGTCTACTATGCATCAACTATTACATGTAGATAAGGATTCATAGTGAAAAAGATAGTCTTTGGACTTCAGGATCTTAAATTTTCTAAATAATTCTCATATATCTCCTCTCTGTCTCTGTCATTGTCACTGCAATGATATCTGATAGCCAATTTTATAATTTTCTTTCCTACATGCAATTCTATTAGCAATTCTATTAGGTTAGATAAATTTACCAGGTTTGTAGTAAAGTTTGTCAGAAACTTCAGACCTCCTGTCACTGTTTCCTTAGGAAAGGAAAGTGGAGGCATATATCCATGTTTTGAGGCAAAACGACCAAAGAAATATCGACAGAAATGAATAAGTAGTATAAATTGGTTATGGACTATCAAAGAAAAAGTACTTAGTGATAAGAAAAAGCAATTATCTCAGTTGGGAAAAATATAAATAATTTGAAGATTCTTGGATGTACTGGAGAGTCATCATGTTTCTTTCAATCTCAGGGATGGAGATTTCAATTATGTTTTGTTTTGTTTTAATACTAACAAGAAGAGTGGGCATAGAGAGCTGGAGGATTTAGGGCCTTTGAGTGTCAAAATGAATGCAGCACACACCTCTTTACTCTGTCCACATTTTCTTCCTCTTGAGTCTTCCTTCTTTCAGGTTCTCAGTAGAATTAGTGTCAACTTTTGATTGTCTTAAACTCTCATTATATTGTTTCAATCAAGTCTAACTTCTTCCATGTAATGGCTAGTTTTCCATTTTTGGTTCTATAAACCATAGTCCTAGTCAATTGCAATCAACTGTCATGCAAAAAAAAAATTCAATAAAAAAATTTCCAAAATGACACTTAATGATTGAATATGGCTTATTCTGGGAATCCTGAAGACAGAAAGCTTTAAACTTAAATAGACTAATATTTGATATTAGCATTTAAGGAAAAATAATAGCCAGCATAAGAAAAATCCTTTGAAGACACAGAAGGTTACAGGTTCCCATCCATTACTTTGGTTGTCTTCTACTTGCCTGTCAGAATTCAGAACTGCTCCCCTGCTTCCCAGGTTTTCCATGCCATTACTAGCCACAAAGGATGGAGATGGGATACTGAAAGCAGTGATGGTACAGCTCTTAGGAATCAACCGTCTAATTTTAGACTTTTAGGACTAACACTGGTTTGAGAATCACTATAAAATAATGAATAGTGTTGCAAATTTCTACAGGAAGAGTTATATTTCTGTAACTTACAGCGTTGACTATGGAAACTCTGTAAAATTTTCTATTTCTGAACTACATTTGTTCTATCCTTTTTGTTGTTGCTATTCTCATTCTCTTACTCAAATCCAGTGCTAATATAATAACTCCTTAGTACCCTTATTTAAATATTTTATAGGAAACTAAATACTTTTCATAAGTAACTGAGTCATGATAATCCAAAATGCATTCCATTCACCTTAAAAATAAAATGAGAGATTGGAATTACAAAGACAAGATGAAAATTATGACTAATATTGAAGGTGGAAGTTCTGGGTGTTTAGTAGGCATAGGAAAAACTATGTTGGCAGATATTCATTATTTATTTATATATTATTCTTAAATATGTTTTCTCCATAATTATATTTACATACTTTCAAAATTTCTACAATAATGCTACATTATAATTTTTCCATCATTGCAACACTCAGTGAACAAATAGTTCCCATAAAAACAATTTTTGGAGGAGGGGCAAGATTGTGGAAGAGTAGGGTCCCCGAGTCACCTGTCCCCAACAAATTACCTAGATAACCTTCAAATCATCCTGAAAATCTACGAATTCGGCCTGAGATTTAAAGAGAGAATAGCTGGAACGCTACAGTGAGAAGAGTTCGGCTTCTATCAAGGTAGAAGACAGGGAAAAAGAAATAAAGAAACAAAAGGCCTCCAAGGGGGAGGGGCCCGCGAGGAGCCGGGCTGAGGCCGGGGCGAGTGTCCCCAGGACAGGAAAGCCCCGTCCCGGAGGAGCAGGAGCTGCACCAACCTTCCCGGGCAGAAAGGGGCTCGCAGGGAGCTGGAGCAGGACCCAGGAGGGCAGGGATGCCCTCGGGCTCCCTGGGACACTAACAGACACCTGAGCACCCAGAAAAACACACAACACCTGCGCCAACTCCCTAAAGGGCTGCAGCGCCCGCCCGGCTGGACCCGAAGCAGCTCGGCGGTGGCTCCAGCAGAGGCTCCGCGCGGAAGGGGCTGCACGGCCGGGAGCGCGATTCCAACAGCGCAGGCTCCGGAGCACTGGGCACCGGGACACAGCCCAGGACCCAACCTCCCCCCGTGACAGGCAGGGGCAGGGAGGGCTCAGAACCTCAAGGACGCTCCTGCCGGAGCTGAGCAGATCAGCGGCCCGCCCCGGAGCCTCCAGGTCCTGCAGACGAAGAGCTCCATAGTTACTGCAGGGGCTGACTCCAGGGCTACAGAGCTGGCCCTGCCACTGCGGTTGTTCCTCCTGGGGCCTCACGGGATAAACAACCCCCACTGAGCCCTGCACCAGGCAGGGGGCAGAGCAGCTCCCCCAAGTGCTAACACCTGAAAATCAGCACAACAGGCCCCTCCGCCAGAAGACCAACCAGACGAACCAGTTCCAGGGGAAGTCAAGGGACTTAAACTATACAGAATCAGAAGATACTCCCCCGTGTTTTTGTTTGTTTGTTTTGCTTTTTGATTTGTTTCCTTCCCCCACCCTTTTTTTCCTTTCTTTCTTTTTCTTTCTCTTTTTCTTCTCTCTTTTTTTCTTTTTTTTCTTCCTTTTTTCTTTTTCTCTTCTCTTTCCTTCTTTCTCTCTTCTCTTTTTCTCCTTTTCCCAATATAACTTGCTTTTGGCCACTCTGCACTGAGCAAAATGACTAGAAGGAAAACCTAACCTCAAAAGAAAGAATCAGAAACAGTCCTCTCTCCCACAGAGTTACAAAATCTGGATTACAATTCAATGTCAGAAAGCCAATTCAGAAGCACTATTATACAGCTACTGGTGGCTCTAGAAAAAAGCATAAAGGACTCAAGAGACTTCATGACTGCAGAATTTAGAGCTAATCAGGCAGAAATTAAAAATCAATTGAATGAGATGCAATCCAAACTAGAAGTCCTAACGATGAGGGTTAAGGAGGTGGAAGAACGAGTGAGTGATATAGAAGACAAGTTGAGGGGATCCCTGGGTGGCACAGTGGTTTGGCGCCTGCCTTTGGCCCAGGGCGCGATCCTGGAGACCCGGGATCGAATCCCACATCGGGCTCCCAGTGCATGGAGCCTCCTTCTCCCTCTGCCTCTCTCTCTCTCTCTCTCTCTCTCTGTGTGTGACTATCATAAATTAAAAAAAAAAAAAAATGAAGACAAGTTGATGGCAAAGAGGGAAACTGGGAAAAAAGAGACAAACAATTAAAAGACCATGAAGATAGATTAAGGAAGAAAAACCTACGCTTAATTGGGGTTCCCGAGGGCCCTGAAAGGGCCAGAGGGCCAGAATATGTATTTGAACAAATCCTAGCTAAAAACTTTCCTAAAACTTTCCTAATCTGGGAAGGGAAACAGGCATTCAGATCCAGGAAATAGAGAGATCCCCCCCTAAAATCAATAAAAACCATTCAACACCTCGACATTTAAGAGTTAAGCTTGCAAATTCCAAAGATAAAGAGAAGATCCTTAAGGAAGCAAGAGACAAGAAATCCCTGACTTTTATGGGGGGGAGTATTAGGGTAACAGCAGACCTCTCCACAGAGACCTGGCATGCCAGAAAGGGCTGGCAGGATATATTCAGGGTCCTAAATGAGAAGAACATGCAGCCAAGAATACTTTATCCGGCAAGACTCTCATTCAAAATGGAAGGAGAGATAAAGAGCTTCCAAGACAGGCAGGAACTGAAAGAATATGTGACCTCCAAACCAGCTCTGCAAGAAATGTTAAGGGGGACTCTTAAAATTCCCCTTTAAGAAGAAGTTCAGTGGAACAATCCACAAAAACAAGGACTGAATAGATATCATGGTGACACTAAACTCATATCTCTCAATAGTAACTCTGAACGTGAACGGGCTTAATGACCCCATCAAAAGGCGCAGGGTTTCAGACTGGGTAAAAAAGCAGGACCCATCTATTTCATGTCTACAAGAGACTCATTTTAGACAGAAGGACACCTACATCCTGAAAATAAAAGGTTGGAGAACCATTTACCATTTGAATGGTCCTCAAAAGAAAGCGGGGGTAGCCATCCTTATATTAGATAAACTAAAATTTACCCCGAAGACTGTAGTGAGAGATGAAGAGGGACACTATATCATACTCAAAGGATCTATCCAACAAGAGGACTTAACAATCCTCAATATATATGCCCTGAATGTGGGAGCTGCCAAATATATAAATCAATTAATAACCAAAGTGAAGAAATACTTAGATAATAATACACTTATACTTGGTGACTTCAATCTAGCTCTTTCTATCCTCGATAGGTCTTCTAAGCACAACATCTCCAAAGAAACAAGAGCTTTAAATGATACACTGGGCCAGATGGATTTCACAGATATCTACAGAACTTTACATCCAAAATCAACTGAATACACATTCTTCTCAAGTGCACATGGAACTTTCTCCAGAAAAGACCACATACTAGGTCACAAATCGGGTCTGAACCAATACCAAAAGATTGGGATCGTCCCCTGCATATTCTCAGACCATAATGCCTTGAAATTAGAACTTAATCAAAACAAGAAGTATGGAAGGACCTCAAACACGTGGAGGTTAAGGACCATCCTGCTAAAAAGATGAAAGGGTCAACCAGGAAATTAAGGAAGAAATAAAAAGATTCATGGAAACTAATGAGAATGAAGATAAAACTGTTCAAAATCTTTGGGATGCAGCAAAAGCAGTCGGAAATACATCTCAATACAAGCATCCATTCAAAAACTGGAAAGAACTCAAATACAAAAGCTAACCTTACACATAAAGGAGCTAGAGAAAAAACAAAAATAGATCTTACACCCAGCAGAAGAAGAGAGTTAATAAAGATTCGAGCACAACTTAATGAAATCGAGACCAGAAGAACTGTGGAACAGATCAACAGAACCCGGAGTTGGTTCTTTGAAAGAATTAATAAGATAGATAAACCACTAGCCAGCCTTATTAAAAAGAAGATAGAGAAGACTCAAATTAATAAAATCATGAATGAGAAAGGAGTGATCACTACCAACACCAAGGAAATACAAACGATTTTAAAAACATATTATGAATAGCTGTACGCCAATAAATTAAGCAATCTAGAAGAAATGGACACATTCCTGGAAAGCCACAAACTACCAAAACTAGAACAGGAAGAAATGGAAAACCTGAACAGGCCAATAACAAGGGAGGAAATTGAAGCAGTCATCAAAAACCTCCCAAGACACAAGAGTCCGGGGCCAGATGGCTTCCCAGGGGAATTCTATCAAACGTTTAAAGAAGAAATCATACCTATTCTACTAAAGCTGTTTGGAAAGATAGAAAGAGATGGAGTGCTTCCAAATTCGTTCTATGTGGCCAGCATCACCTTAATTCCAAAACCAGACAAAGACCCCACCAAAAAGGATAATTACAGACCAATATCCCTGATGAACATGGATGCAGAAGTTCTCAAGAAGATACTAGCCAATACGATCCAATAATACATTAAGAAAATTATTCACCATGACCAAGTAGGATTTATCCCTGGGACACAAGGCTGGTTCAACACTTGTAAAACCATCAATGTGATTCATCATATCAGCAAGAGAAAAACCAAGAACCATATGATACTCTCATTAGATGCAGAGAAAGCATTTGACAAAATACAGCATCCATTCCTGATCAAAACTCTTCAGAGTGTAGGGATAGAGGGAACATTCCTCAACATCTTAAAAGCCATCCATGAAAAGCCCACAGCAAATATCATTCTCAATGGGGAAGCACTGGGAGCCTTTCCCCTAAGATCAGGAACAAGACAGGGATGTCCACTCTCACCACTGCTGTTCAACATAGTACTGGAAGTCCTCGCCTCAGCAATCAGACAACAAAAAGACATTAAAGGCATTCAAATTGGCAAAGAAGAAGTCAAACTCTCCCTCTTCGCCGATGACATGATACTCTACAAAGAAAACCCAAAAGTCTCCACCCCAAGATTGCGAGAACTCATACAGCAATTTGGCAGCGTGGCAGGATACAAAATCAATACCCAGAAATCAGTGGCATTTCTATACACTAACAATGAGACTGAATAAAGAGAAATTAAGGAGTCAATCCCATTTACTATTGCACCCAAAAGCATAAGATACCTAGGAATAAACCTAACCAAAGAGGTAAAAGATCTATACCCTAAAAACTATAGAACACTTCTGAAAGAAACTGTGGAAGACACAAAAAGATGGAAAGATATTCCATGCTCATGGATTGGCAGAATTAATATTGTGAAAATGTCAATGCTACCCAGGGCAATTTACACATTTAATGCAATCCCTATCAAAATACCATGGACTTTTTTCAGAGAGTTGGAACAAATTATTTTAAGATTTGTGTGGAATCAGAAAAGACCCCGAATAGCCAGGGGAATTTTAAAAAAGAAAACCATATCTGGGGGCATCACAATGCCAGATTTCAGGTTGTACTACAAAGCTGTGGTCATCAAGACAGCGTGGTACTGGCACAAAAACAGACACATAGATGAATGGAACAGAATAGAGAACCCAGAAGTCGACCCTGAACTTTATGGTCAACTAATATTCAATAAAGGAGGAAAGACTATCCACTGGAAGAAAGACAGTCTATTCAATAAATGGTGCTGGGAAAACTGGACATCCACATGCAGAAGAATGAAACTAGACCACTCTCTTTCACCATACACAAAGATAAACTCAAAATGGATGAAAGACCTAAATGTGAGACAAGATTCCATCAAAATCCTAGAGGAGAACACAGGCAACACCCTTTTTGAACTTGGCCACAGTAACTTCTTGCAAGATACATCCCCGAAGGCAAAAGAAACAAAAGCAAAAATGAACTATTGGGACTTCATCAAGATAAGAAGCTTTTGCACAGCAAAGGATACAGTCAACAAAACTCAAAGACAACCTACAGAATGGGAGAAGATATTTGCAAATGACCCATCAGATAAAGGGCTAGTTTCCAAGATCTATAAAGAACTTCTTAAACTCAACACCAACAAAACAAACAATCCAATCATGAAATGGGCAAAAGACATGAACAGAAATCTCACAGAGGAAGACATAGACATGGCCAACATGCACATGAGAAAATGCTCTGCATCACTTGCCATCAGGGAAATACAAATCAAAACCACAATGAGATACCACCTCACACCAGTGGGAATGGGGAAAATTAACAAGGAAGGAAACCACAAATGTTGGAGAGGATGTGGAGAAAAGGTGGTGGGAATGTGAAATGGTGCAGCCACTCTGGAAAACTGTGTGGAGGTTCCTCAAAGAGTTAAAAATAGACCTGCCTTATGACCCAGCAATTGCACTGTTGGGGATTTACCCCAAAGATTCAGATGCAATGAAATGCTGGGGCACCTGCACCCCGATGTTTCTAGCAGCAATGTCCACAATAGCCAAACTGTGGAAGGAGCCTTGGTGTCCATCAAAAGATGAATGGATAAAGAAGATGTGGTTTATGTATACAATGGAATATTCCTCAGCCATTAGAAACGACAAATACCCTCCATTTGCTTCCCCGTGGATGGAACTGGAGGGTATTATGCTGAGTGAAGTAAGTTAGTCGGAGAAGGACAAACAGTGTATGTTCTCATTCATTTCGGGAATATAAATAATAGTGAAAGGGAATATAAGGGAAGGGAGAAGAAATGTGTGGGAAATATCAGGAAGGGAGACAGAACATAAAGACTCCTAACTCTGGGAAACAAACTAGGGGTGGTGGAAGGGGAGGAGGGCAGGGGGTGGGGGTGAATGGGTGACGGGCACTGAGGGGGGCAGTTGACTGGATGAGCACTGGGTGTTATTCTGTATGTTGGTAAATTGAACACCAATAAAAAATAAATTAAAAAAAAACAATTATAATCATTACTTTCAGGTTAAACCATTTCACATATTTCTATAGATGAATCTTATTAGCCATATGATTTTATTCTCTAGACTTATGCATAATTTAATATTTTTAATTAATTAACCAATTTGTTACTTCATTTATTTCATTACCTATATTGTTTACTGAGGTTTTATAATGCATTAGATATCAAAAATTATTTCAGTACATGTTCTGTGAATAATTAAACAAGATAGATTCAACTTTCTTTATTCTTTAATATTCTTTGCAAATGCTTCTTCTTTTTCGACTTTTAATGTTTGTATATACTGTGCTGATACCTTTTTCAGCCTTTATTAGAAAGGTTTATGACAGCTATATTTTGGTATTATGTATAAAGATAAACCACAGTTTTTTGTGCATGTTTAAGTAAAATATTTTAATTAATATTGATCTGCTTAGTATATAAATATTGTGAAGCCTAGTCTCCATTTTCTTAATGTACATGATATTTTTCATTTCTGTTTATTTTCATTATTTCTTTGGCATTATCAAGTGAATCACTTATAAATACCATATGGTTGGATTTCACACTTTTTTAATCTCTGAAAAAATATCTTTCTTTCACTTTTGAAAATTGCACTATGTATTTGTTAGCTCATATGTTCAGTCTTATTTTTCTCATCTTATTTTGTTATTCTATATATCTCCATAGATATATAGATATCCATGTATACATAGATTTTTTAAAGATTTATTTATTGATTTTAGGGGAGGAGAGGCAGAAGGAAAGGGAGAGAGAATCTCAAGCAGACTCCCAGCTGAGTGCAGAGCCTGACATTGGGCTCAATCTCACGACCCTGAGATCATGACCTGAGCCAAAATTAAGAGTTGGACACTTAACTGACTGAGCCACCCAGATGACTCCATACATTGTTTTTTGTTTGTTTGTTTTTTACTATTGTCTGTTTTTACAAAATGGTCTATTTCCCTTATAGTCTAATTCCTGTTATATTTTATTATCTTTTGATAAATTATTATTTTAAAATGACCCAAGTAAATTAGCCCATTTACTCTTCTTTTATCTTCTCCAACACTTACTTCCTAGTTTTTTTATGATATACTCTCAGATTATTTTTCAAGGTTCCTATAACTAATTATTGAAATTAATGTACATTTCCTCTTTTATTTTAAGATATTGTCATATTTATTTTCTATATCACAAAAGTCTTTACCAAATTGATTCAAACAATATTATATATTATTAATAGGATATGATACTGAAAATAATAGTTATTTCATTAATGAAACCATTTTGATTTCATCTTTCAAAGCTAGATTTTTATCTTTAAGACTTTTCAAAAAAAAAAGACTTGTTTAAGACTGTAGATGGGTGATATATTTTATGAACTACAACTTGGCATATGGGAGAATTAGATTTTTTTCCTCAAAATCTGGTAATATGTCCATTGTTTCTAGCATATTTCAGAGATGTCCTAGGCTAATTAGCATCTTTTTTAAGGATTTAATTTTTTTGAGTAGTTTTAGGTTTATAGTAAAATTGAGATGAAGGTATACGGATTTCCCATATAATCCTTATCCTCACATATGCACAGTCTTCCCCATTATTAACATCGCTCAACAGAGTAGTGATACTCTCTCTTTCTTTTTTATTTTTTATTTTTTTTTACATTTGTTATAGTTGATGAACTTACAGGGATAAATCATAATCATCCAAAGTCGATTGTTTACATTAGAGCTCATTCTTGATGTTTTACATTCTATGAGTTTGCACAAATGTACAATAACATATACCCACCATTATAGTATTATTAAGAGTGGTTTCACTGCCCTAAAAATCCTCAGTGCTCCACCCATTCATCCCTCTTCCTAGCAACCGCTGATTTTTTTTTGTTAGGAAAGGTTATCAAAAATATATGACTGCTAATTGACCATGAGCTGGACCAAGGCAATTAGAAGCTCCTCACCACCACCCCCTCATCTTTGAAATATGTTTTCTACTTGCCTCTCCCACTCCCAAAGCCTGCTCTAAGGACATAGCCTTGAGACAGTGATGTGGTATTGAGAACACCTGCATGCTATATATGTGACTGAATCCAGTTAAGGCCTCTTCAAAAACTTGTATGATTTGGTAGGTAGGTGTAGGGATCCCTTTATCTTGCTGCTGCCCAAGTCAAGCCTTATATGTACGTTCCCCTTACTTATGAAAACCTTCACCTATGATCCTGGAGTGACCCACTTTTTTCTATGGTCTCTCCTTGCCCTGTGTATATAGGGGCTGGTTTCAGGTTATACCAGAGAAGCTCCGAGGAGGATTATAAACTGACAATTGGTAAGCCAGCCAGGAGAATGAATAAATGAGCCTTGGGGATGCATCATCCTGGGGAAAATCTCATGTTGGCCATTGACTTCTATGTGGAAGAAGCCATATAAGCCCCTTAAGTAAGTTTTCTAGCCTTGAGAAAGGGGATTTCATGGGGGAAATCCTATGTTGGCCATCAACCACTGTGTAGGAAGAGTTGGCCTGATGTTAGATGCTTGTGGACCACTGCATGAGTATGGTATGAGTATGAGTACCTGAAAACCACTAGCCTATTGTGCTTGTTGGAGGAACGGTATATAGTACAGTGCAGTAGAGAAGAGAAACAAATGGCTGCTGGAGTTTCGCTGTTCATCAATGCTGACTGGAGACTGAAGCTTGAGTGAGGAAGTGAGCAGACAAGCTAAGATTAGAAAAGGATAAAAAAAAAAAAAAGAAAAGGATGTGAAGATGTTCACTAGCCTGCTGACATTGGTGCTGTCAGACAAGATGGGAAAGCAAGATAATAGGTTAGAAACTTTGGGATGCCACTTTGCAAAGCTTGGAGGGCCTAGGATGTTTGGGCGCTTGTAACAAAGCATGATTAGGACACTAAGAGGTGGAATCTCTGACAAAGTGATAAAAATGAAAAAGGATATTGTAGTAATTAATGTGAAAACAAACAAAATGTCCCATGCCCCTGACCCTTGATACAAAGAAAAAATTATTCTATTTTATTTTAAATAGGTGCCATGCCTAGCATGGAGACCAATATAGGGCTTGAACTCAAGATCCTGAGTTTGAGAGCTGAGCTGAGATCAAGCCACCCAGGTGCCCCAGCAAAATTTTAAATAGCAATTACTTCGAAACTACTAGGAGAAAACTTGCATCCTTGCATTCTTTCTCTGTCCCTTGAAATTATAAATCATTTCATGTTTTTGAAATATAAACACCCCAGGAGAGAACCAAAACATTGCCCACAGAGACTGAAGGGGAAAAAAGTGCTTGGGATGGGAGGAGGTTTTTAAAAATACATACTGTTATAAAAGTCCCTTGTCAATTGCATTATAATGAACACTCATCAGATCTTTAAACATTACCATCTTTTAAAGTTTTTCTGTAATTTTCACACAGTTATTATTTTACTCTGATACTTTGGGAAAAACTCCCAACAAAAGTACTTCATCTTCGAGAGATTTATGGAAAAGATTTAGACAAGTACCCGTGTCTGATAACTAAGATCAATTTCCCTTCATGTGGGAAGAACAATATGAACTTTCAAGTGCTCCTACAAGACTACTTGTATAACCCTACAGTATGTCATGGGATCGTGGCCTGAGAATTGTCCCTGTTCTCCTTCCCCACATAAGTAAAATGGGACCATTACATTGATGATATAACGTCAACATGTGATGATTTTTCTTTGCAGCAAGATAACATACAGGCCTTGCTGGAACATCTGTGAAGGAGAATATGGGCAGTAAACCCACAGAAAATTCAAGGCACAGGCACTACCATAAGGTTTTGGGTATCCTCAGGTCTGATAATACTTATGTTGTCTCAAAATCTGTAATTGATAAGATATAAGTTTATCCAGTCCCAAAGAATGTGGGATACAGATCTCTACAGGGATTTGGGGGTTTTGGAGGACTTCTAATTCCCACCCAGCACACTCCTGTCCTTTATGCTGTGCTAAAGGAAAGGCACTTGTGAGACCGGGAATCAGAGCAGCAAGTTACCCTTGAGAAAGTAGAAATACTAATGAAACAGATTAAATCTCTGGGCATCCTGAAGTAGGACTATCATTTGAGCTAGATTGTCTGTGGCTCTGGAAGGTATGGGTCAAGCACTCTGACAGAGTCAACAGGAGACAGTATCCCTAGGATTTTGGTCTTACCTCTGGAAAAGGGGAGAAACCCTACACACCCCCTTATAGCAACAGCTCCTAGCAATGTACACAGCCCTTCTTCAGGTCAACACTTTCAAACAGCAGCCAGTGCAACAGCCAGTTGGGGCTGAGCTCAGAACAGTTTGGCTAGTAATTGATTACTCATGAACCCTGGCTGTTAATCCTTTGCACTGACAGTTGGGTTGTTCTGAAGGGCTGAAACCTATGTCTTGGATAATGGGAAGCCAAGGAGTGGATGATTATAAATAAGGCCTTATGGGGTCAGATTATGTGAAATGGTATTTAGGTCCATGTGCAGACAGTTAAAGCCTAAAATTCACTGCTTTTCCTGTCATAGCCCAAAAGGCATTGACATACCCCTGGCAATCAGGAAGCTGGGAGTTTAGCTCAAGTACAAGCCTTAGCTACTGACTCTTCAGTAGATAAAGCAAATTGGTTGTATAGAAAGAATGGCCATGAGATGCCTGGGTGGCTTAGGGGTTAAGCATCTGCTTTCACCTCAGGGCATGATCCTGGGGTCCCAGGATCGAGTCCCACATCGGGCTCCCTGCGTAGGCTCCCTCTGCCTATGTCTCTGCCTCTCTTTCTCTGTGTCCCTCGTGAAAAAGTAAATAAAATATTTTAAAAAAAGAAAGAAAGAGTGGCCACTGAAGTGCCCTAGTAGGATAGCCTACTGCTAGGGTTGCTCTATTGCTCTTAAAATAGAGTAACTTAGACAACTATGTCCTGTTGTGCTAAACAGCACCCAAGCGTACTGCCAAGAGAATCTGGGGCCATCCCAGAGTTCCTAGCCAGGGAAGGGTTGGCAAATTGGTTACATACAATCCCTCCCTCTGAATGAGGTTCTAATTATGACTTGTTTGTGTGAATACTGAATATGACCTAACCTAAGTTTGTCCCTGTCACTGTGCAAGCCTAACTGCCACCATCAGGGGATTAGAGAAGCTAAATACCAAATACTATGCTAAATACTAATAAGAGGAGAGATATCCTTAGTGTCTAGCTAGTCAGTGGGGGTCACATTTCAAAAGTCATGACATTCAAGATTGGGCAAAAGAACATGGCACTAAATGCAGGTTCCATCTCCACTATAACCCATAGCAGCAAGATTGGCAAAAAAGAAAAATGGAAGCTTAAATCACAAATTAATTTGTTAATAGGTAAACCAACCTTGGCTGGGTAGACTAATATTTGAATAACCAACCAGTAGGGCCTATTGTCGCATATGCTAGACTGGGGACTCCTGCTGAGACACCCAACCCCATGAAGGTACCAAAGTCCTGGGAAGCAGACATTGCCCAGGCTCTCACTGTAGAACAATATGCTATGCTGCTGAGAACACCAAGTCGCATCACACATGGAAAAGTAATTATCTACAGAATGTACAATGGGATGCCTCACAGGGATGGGTGAGTTGATGTGTACCCCTACATGAAGGAAACTAATTAAGCTCCCTTGGAATCCTGTTGTCTTTCTGCAAGCTGGAACTGTTAGAATGTGCTACACCTGGGATGAAATATGCACTACTGAGAGAGAATAAAAGGTGGAGGTCCTGGTTTGGCATATCCTGCCCTTAGTCCATCCCCTCATTTCTGACAGGTCAAGTTTCCAGAGATGTTAACCTCCTTCTCTTTAAGACCAGGGGGGTGGGGAATTCTTGTTTTCCACTGCTATGATCATTTAGCTACCATCCTTGTTCATTCCATTGACTTGGAGGATATTAGAGCACACATAAAAGTCCTTACTAAATTTATTCAGCAAGCCCTAAATGATAGCCATAAAGCCCACCCTTACACTGAAATGACTATAATGAGAAAAGATGCCCCCTCCAGAACAGGATGGCTTTGGACACTAATACTGCTTCACAAGAAGACCCTTGTACCATTATCCGAACAGAATGTTGTGTGTTCATACCTGATAAGTCTGCTAGTGTATTGTCTTTATTAAATCACATGAGGACACAAGTAAATGACCTGAGTGATCCGAACTCCAGTTTAGGAGATTTAATAAATCAATGGTTCAGATCCTGGGACTGTGTGAAAAAAGTTGTAACTGATTTTGACAATCATTATCTTAATCTATGTTTTCTCATAGATGTACCAGTACTGTTCTGTGTCATCTGCCTCCAGTGTAGCCAGATGGCTGCCAAAGGAGCCACCTCATCTACACTAGTGAACCCTTTGCTGACTGCTCAGGGCTTATTGCAGAAGAGGAAGGAGCATGAGATTGTAAGAGCTGGTCACAAAGCGTGGAGTTTGGAGAGAAGTCATCAAAAAGATATCACCAAAATTGTCCCCTGAGCTATAGACCCAGGGAATGAGAGGTTTCTCACCTCTTCCCCTATCCTGGAATGTAGGTTATGCTTGCCTTTCCCACTCCCAGAGGTGTTCCAGAGACACAGCCTTGAGATAGCGGTATGGTATTGAGAGCATCTGCCCTGTACATGTGACTGAACCCAGTTAAGGCTTCTTGATAAACTTGTATGATTGAGAGGACAGGTGGTGGGGATCCACTCATCTTGCTGCTGTTCAAGACAAGCCTTGTATATATGTAAGTCCCCTTTGCTTATTAAATCTACCACCTACCAACCTGGAGTGACCCACCTTTTTCTCTGGTCTCTCCCTGCTCTCTCTTAAGGGGGCCAGTTACAGATTTCATCAAGAAAGCTCCCAAAAGGATTGTGAACCAATACTTTTTACTCCACAGTTTTGATCTCAGCAGTTTTGTCTATTCCAGAAAGGAGCTTAGTGTTTTCTTCCCCCTGTGAATTAAGTTCTGATAATACCCCAGCAGATTAGATTTGCTTAATTAGTTTCTCCTGAGGACAGGCCTTTTAAGGAGAACACAGCATTCTGATGTGTATCAAAAATGGATCTCCTTCCCTGCTTCCTGTGGGAAGTAGAAGAGGATATTTTTCCCATGTTCACTGTGAGGATCTGATTGAGCCCCTGGAGGTAAACCTCACATGAAACCTGTGGGCCTCCATGTGACTGAGTGCCCTTGGAATTTTTAAGTCTCAGACTTGTCTACACTGATTTTCCAGCAATTCATTAACTATAGTTCTTGTTTTCCTAAGGGCCACTGGTTCTTCCTCTGCGTCTCTTTTGAGGTAAGTTATTTTTTGTTTGCTATTGGTCTTCAGTCTTGAGAGTTTGTGTTTGCCCTACTCCTAGTTCCTATTAGAGCTTTTAGAAGAGTTGTTGGTTTTTCAGTCTGTTCAGCATTTTACTTGTTAGGATAGAATGGCGGTTTCTAAGTTTCTTACATGCAGAACCAGAAGTTGGCCAGCGGTTCTTACTTGTGGTCAGCAATGGAATTTTAAATAGCATTCCAGACCATTATGGTAAAATTCACAGAGTGGGGAAAATGTTGTTGTGAGCCATTGTCTAGAAAGCCTTATGAACACTACTTGCTTAATTTGGTGGGCAAATGGGGAGAAGGAACATAAGATAGTACTAACATTTCCCTTTTCTTTTTCTCCATCTCCACAATTCTCACTATAACTCAAGGGCAGATATGTTCTTAATGCCTCAACTCTATCCTCCATGATTCTATGTTCCAAACTCAAGCAGAAGCAGAAACAAATATTCAAAGATCTAAGTTGCTTGTATGCAAGAGAGGCAGATTTATATAATGCATACTATTCCCTGAGTGCCTATTAGATACCATATATTTCAAACACAATTCTGGAAAACCTATACTTATTATATGTATTATAGACAAGATAAAATTAATGTTCAATAAGTATTTGTATGATTGTTTTAGGTAATTTGGGGGATTATCTCTAATGCCAATATTATTGTTCTGGAAAAATGAAGAAACCCATACTACAATGAAAAAAAAAATGACTGAATAGGTATTATTTTACTTTTGGCAAATATGCTGCATCAGAATGGTGACATTACCTTGGGCAGAGAGACTTCCTTCAGCGGAGAACAGCCTTCGTGAAGGGAGACTAAGCTGTGAGATGTAATCTGAGAATATGCCCAACAGCTGGGGAAATGAGCGTTTGAGTCCTGCGATCAGCTTGGTGTGGGGAGAGGGTGTGGATCTAAGCATTGCTTTCAGCACCCTCTGGCACTCCAGCATTGATGAGATAACCATGCAAACATATTACTGTAAATTTTAAATGATTTGTATGGCAAGGACAATGAAGAAACTCAAAAAATTACCTATTCTTAATTGAGAATAAACATGTTCCAGGCATGACACCTTTGATGTCATAAATACAACACTTTATGCCGCGCAGGACTCATTTAAAATGATTGAGGAAAAAATAAATGGAATTCATTAGTTCTGCAGAAAGAGATCTAATGGAAGAAGCTTTAAAGTTCTTTCTGACCCCATTTCTCTAATTCACATAATTTAAACAGCCCTCTCCTTTTAATTTTCTGGTGTGTGCTTTTTGAGACCGTGCTTTTCTTAATGTATTCTGGGTTCCTAATGGGCACAACAGAGAGGAAATGAGGACCTATGAAAATATATAATGCAAGTACACATTTTAGCTAAAAATATGCAAGACTTCCAATAATCCAAAACAAATAGTACAGAACTGCACAGGGGATCATTTAAAGGTCACTTTTCAGTATCATGTGCTTTTTAGACCCAGCAAAGTAAATATAATGTTCTTGCACTTATTAAGCTAGAACAGTTTAAACATGAGGCATGAACCAATTAGATAGGCCTGTAGTACATTATCATTAAAAACAGTAATTATCTTTACTGCTGAGTGAATTAGTAAATTGTTCCTGACCCGCTTTCCCATGTAGTCATAAAACAGGCCAGATTGCTATTGTTTTCCTAAGGATTATATCCAGTATGTTGGCCTCAGTGTAATAAACCTGAACTCTGAATGAAATTATCCCAATAATTTATGAGGCTCTGTCGTTATGGAGCCATGTCGTTGAGTAGAGAATTTCTAAACCCGAAAAATGTCTGTTACTGCTCTGTTTATTTCACTATAAATCAAAAATTGTTTCTCAGCATTTTTTTCAAAGATTATCAAATTCTTGATCACAGGAAAGATCTGAAATGTATTCTACATTCTTAACTGAGAATGAGAATACTTTCATCAGAAAATCATCCCGATGAAATATATTTATGCTTTCTAATGCATAGATCATGGGCCATTAATAGCATATGTTTTTACTTTAAAAATATATACTCACTGCCTCATTTGTAATTGAAAAATTAACCTGATAGCAATGCTTTTGATACAGTATTATAGATGGAGGATTTAACTTGATATCAAGTGATGACATTAAATCATATTTGTTTTAGTATTATAAACATATGTCCATTTTCCCTGGAGGGAAATATACATTGTTATGTGAGTAAATTTCCATGAAAATCAATTTTATGTGAATAGCATTTTAGAAAGGACTTGAGGGAAGATTGAGCCCAAGGCCCAAGAGACAAATCTCTGGTTAGTCAGGCTGGATCTCAGATCAGGCTTTCTCCTTGACAAGAGGAGAAGGCAGATCTTAGCAAGAAGGCAGAACACAGACATATTGGGTCCATGGAGTGCAGTGAAAGAGTTCCAAAAAAAAAAAAAAGGAGGATGCAGGGGTGGTGGGGGGATCAAGATAAGCAAGATTGAAGATTGATTGCTTCCACAGAAATATCAGGGTTTTTTTGGTTTGTTTTTGTGGGGTCTTTGGTAGTTAGATGAGGGAACAGGGAATTTGTTTTGGTCCAGTTCTTTAGAAAAGTACTAAGTGCCCAATAACCTAAGCTACAAGATGCACAAGCTTCTTTACTGTAAATAGAAATTCTTCCTTGACCAAAAATTAACTATATTTGACCCTCCAATTCTTTCCATTTCACTTAAGTTTTCTTTTGTCTAAATGAAATCTTGTTGTGGATCATTCTATGGTAAAAGGAAAAAAAAAAAAAGATTAACAGTCAAAAGTAGTATGGATTAGTTTAGCAATGCCTTTTTTTTGAGTTTTTATTTAGTTTCTACTTAGTTAACATATAGTGTAATATTGGTTTCAGGAGTAGAATTCAGTGGTCCATCACTTAGATACAACACCCAGTGCTCATCACAACAAATGCCCTTCTTAATACCTACCCATCACCCACCTAGTCCGTCCACCCACCTCCATCATTGTTTGTTTCCCTCTTTACTTTTTTCTCCTCCCTTATGTTCATGTTATGTTTCTTAAATTCCACACATGAGTGAAATCATATAGCATTTGTCTTTCTCTGACTGACTTTGCTTCAAATACACTCTAGGTCCATCCATGTCCTTGCAAATGGCAAGATTTCATTCTTTTTGATGGCTAAGTAATATTTTGTTGTGTGTGTATGTGTATACATAGTCACATCTTCTTTATCCATTCATCAGCCCTTTCTTTTAAATGTCAAGAAGAACGTGATATTTGCTAGTATGCCTGAATAGTGGAAGGCATTCGTGGTAGGAGAATGATGTGTACAGGCTCTGAAAGCAGAGAATCATTTGGACCATTTGAGCACTGAAAAGATCACTGGGACTAGAGTTATCTACTTAAGGAGTAGATACAGTTAAAAGGATATACAGAAATCCTACTTTTAGGCATTTATGTACTGTGATTAGTTTGGACTTTATTGGAAGGTTATATAAGCTATATATTGTGATATAATAATGTTTCAACATATTGAGGTTTGTTCTGAGATTTTATTTATAATGCTATCTCCAGTTCAATTTATTGTACACAGGATTCTTAGCCCAGTAAGATAGGATATTTTATGCTCTGTGCCTCAAAGAGTTACTTAACAAAACTTAGAATTTAAAAAAAAAAAGGTCAAATCCTTGGGCTTTGATTTTTTTTTTCAAAAAGAAACTGAAAATGGGGAGAATTGATGCTAATGCAGAGAAGAAATTTTTAGTGCTTCTGAAGTGCTCCCTTATGTTGGGTTTGGTATAGTGGGAAGAGGACTATCAGGGATATATTAGTGCATGGTATGTCCAATGTAGCACACAGAGCAAATGGGTCTAAACAGCCCTGGCATTGTCATGGTAAAGTGTTCAAGTAATGTGTGTTCTGTGTTACTGTCCAAAAGCTGGACCGTATGTCTTGCCATATGTCAGCTTTGACAGAGGATGGCCTTAGCCACATAGTTAGTTAACGCTTACTCCCTGACGTGGCCCCTACATTGGTGGGATGTAGCATCTAAGTTACCTGAACTGAGATGAATCCATGAAGAAAGGAAACATAGAGCTTAGTTTGAGATTAATTTTTCTTACTTAATAGAAATCGGTCTTGTTATTTTATTCAGATGTTGGAAGGACACATTGATCACATCCCAGCAGGCTCTCAAAAGAGAATTAAGCCAAGGAATACAGCCTCTTTAAATACTTAATGATGAGGGAGAAGTAAAAGTGCCTGGGAAGAACTTCAGTGTTCTATTTAGTAACTGTAATCTAAATATCTGTTTCTAATCTTAATAATCCATTTCCCTGAGAAAAATCAGAGTTAGGGAAAAGCAAGTTAATTCTCTGTACATGTAGATTCTAAATTTGACATTTGAAATCATTGTAATGACCTATATTATAAAATCTATCACTTTTAGACAATAGAGAAAACAAACTACACTATATAAAATACCAGAAGAACATAAATATAGTATTTATATATAATACTTAGAGTGACATCCCTCGGTAAAATATGTGGCAGAATGGTTTCCATTATACTTTTTTAAATGTTAAATAAAATAACCTTTCAAAAACTTTCCTAGACGGGGATCCCTGGGTGGCTCAGTGGTTTAGTGCACTTGCCTTTGGCCCAGGCCGTGATCCTGGAGTCCCGGGGTCAAGTCCCACATCAGGCTCCCTGCATGGGGCCTGCTTCTCCCTCTGCCTGTGTCTCTGCCTCTCTCTCTGTGTGTCTCTCATAAATAAATAAATAAAATCTTTAAAAAAAAACTTTCCTAGAAAAAGCAAAGATTTCTCAGAACTTGTGAATATACTTTTAAATGTCTATTATTGGAAGAACAAAAAGTGGCAATCTATTTTAATCCCACTGCCTTTAAAATGTTATCCATTCATAAAACTAAAGTTAAAGCTTCTATATTAGAGAAATAAACGATTTCTTTCCTTCTTCCTTTACTTCCTTCCTCTCCCCTAGTTTTACAGCATGAAATGCACAGACCTTAAATGAAAAACTCAGTGTTATTCATGTACCGTTATATAATTCCAGACCCCTAATCAGGATGTAGAATGTGCACATCATCCCAGAAACTTCGCCATGCCTTCCCTTAATAATATTCCCAGCACTGCCTTGACAACCACCATCCAGATTTTTTTTTCTATGATTATTTGGTTCCTTCAAGAAAATGGAGTGATGTACCCATTTGATTTGGGCTTCTAAAACTTACTATAAGTTTCTTTTTAATCTTTATGAATGTCCTTGTATATAACAGTATTCAATTTCCTTTTGTTGATCATTGGCGGTGTACAGTAGGAATATATACCGTGATGTTTATTTTCCTGTTGATGGACATAAGTTTTGGTATTGCTGGACTATTGTAAGTGTTTACCTTCATAAATATATTTCTCTGGACATATATTTTTAGTTCTTTTGGTTAAATACTAAAAGTAGAATTGCTGGGTGATAGAGTAAGTATATTTTAACTTCATGAAACAAAGATTGCCTTTCGAAGTGGTTGTACAGTTTACATTCTCAACGGCAATTTATGAGTTTAAGATGCTTTAGGTCATTGCTGATATTTGGTGTTAATGGGTCTCATTTTAACCATTCTAGTGTGTGCAAGGATATTTAATTGTAGTATTAATTTGCATTCCCAATCTGTGATGGTGAGTGACTTTTATGTACTTAATAGTTATTCATAGAATTTCTTTTGTGAGTTATACACATTTTTGCCACATTTTATTAGTTTCCATTTTATTTATGACTTGCAGTTATTTATATATTCTATCTATGGGTCTCTTAAGCTTTATATATTGCATATATTTTTCCTCTTTGGCTTGTCTTTTTCTAATGTTATTAGATGAAGGTTTTTACTTTGATAGTATAATTTATCATAAGTTTTCTCAAAATTTGTGTTTTTGCCTATCCCAAGATCAGAAAGATATTATTCATGTTTTCTCACAGAATCCTCAAAATTTAAGCTTTAATATTTAGGTCTATATTAGGCCAAAGTCTACTTGGAATTGATTTTTTTTTTAATATGGTTGTCTTAAGGAGTAACATTTGTGGCTTTCTATATGTGAAGTGAAAGCAGTTCTTCCAAAATCATTTGTTAAAGACCGTCTTTTTCCTACAGAATTATATTGGCACTTTGACTATATTTATTTCTTTCTGGAACCATTTTTTTTTTTTTTTTTTGAGGGAGAAAGCAAGCACAAGCAGGGGAAGCGGCAGAAAGAAAGGGACAAGCAGGCTCCCCTGCTCAATGTTGAGCCTGACTCAGTGATTGGTCCCAGGATACCCAGATCATGACCTGAGCTAAAGTCAGACACCCAACTGACTGAGCCACCCAGGTACCCCTCGACTTTTTTTTTTTCTAATTACCTAATTTATCTATATTTCTACCAGTCCCATACAGCCTGCATTACTGACTCTTTAGGGTAAAGTTCTGCTAGCCTGAGTTTCCAGCATAGTTCTCTTTTCAGGATAGTTTGAACTTGTCTCAGTCATTGAATTTTATTTTGGAATCACCTTTAATTTCTATAAAAATTGTATAGGTGTGTTCATTGTTGTTCTTTTATTAATCTATAGATAATTGATACCTTATCAATGTTCTTTTTTAATTCATTCCAATCCATTCCAAACCATACAAATTAAGTTCATATATAATTCCATTTATTTAGGTCTTCTTTATTTCTTTGGCAATTGTCTTAGTTATAAATTAAATTTATTCCAAAATATTTTATATTTTAATTCATTTCTACATACAATTTTCTTAGTTACAGCTTCTGTGTGCTAATAAAGGTTAATTTATTTTTTAAGTTCTGTTTTCTTTGAGCTTGCTACATTATTAGTTTAGTAAGTTGTTAACTGGGAATATAGTTTTACTTCATTTCCCATGTGTATACCTTCATTTGTTTTTCTTATTTTACTGAATATAAAGTTAGGTCTTTAATACAATGTTGAATAGAAGTCGGAGAAGTGAAGAGTGAAGATGTCCTGGCACTTTTCTGCATCCTTTTATAACATTAAGTCTTGTGCTTGCTTTGGCAGCATATATATAACATTAAGTCCCTTATCAGCTGAGGTTATTAGTAGTACCTTTTTATCAATTTAAGGAAATTCTCATTTGCCTTGCAAAGATTTTTTTTTTAATGTGTCAATTTTTATTAAGTACATTTCCTTGAGATAGTCAGGCTCATTCCTTTTATTCCTCTAATGGGGTGAATTATATCCACTGGTTTTTTATCATGGAGACAAACTTTCATTCCTAGAGTAGACCCCACTCCTCATAAAATATATATTTAACATTGATATATTTGATTAGCTAGTACCTTGTTAATGAATCTTGTGTTAATATACATGAGGGAGTGGTCAACAGCCCTCCTTGAGCCTTTGTCAGATTTTGACATGAAAGTCAAGCTGGACTCATAAAATGGATTGTGAATTTTACTTCCATTTTTCTGAAAGACTATAAAAATAATATATAATGTTATTTCTTCTTTAAATACTTTATACAATTCATTGTAATAATGTGAGTTTGGACTTCTCTTTGTGAGAAAGTTAACATTGTTGACTGTAATAGATAAAGAGCTATTGAATTTTCTATTTTTTCTTTCAGTTTTGACAAAACTTATGTTTTCCAAAGTTTGTCAAATTATAAACATGTTATGCCAAAAATGTAATAACTGTTCCTTCTATCTTGTATGCCTTACTATTTACTCATATATACCTAATATTGTATTTTGCCCCTCACCCCCCTGAGTCTGAAGACTCAGAGATGTCTTCTAAGGATTTCTCAAGTTGTTTTTTGGTTTTTGTTTTTGGGTTTTTTGTTTGTTTTTTGGAAGTATTATTTAATTCTGACTTTATCTCATGTTTATTCTTCTTCATGGATTTTTGAGTCTTTGTTTACCTTTGGGTTTAATTTTCTCACCTTTTTCTAGTCTCTTAAATAAATGGTAACATTATCCATTTGGTTATTAAGCTTGCTTCCCGTTTCAAACCACATTTAAGCTATATATTTCTTATATGTGCCACTCAAGCAGCAATCTACAAAATGTGATGTTTTATTTTCATTTTCTTTCTCTTCAAATCATTTTTCTTATTTTCTCTTGTGAGATCTCTTTGACCCATTGATTATTTAGTAATGTTACTGACTTTCCAAATATCTGAATCTTCTGATTAAATTTTACTTTGGTCTGAGAATATTATTTGTAACATTATAACTTTTTGAAATATATTTTCACATATGGACTGGCATGCGATCTATCTTGATCATTTTCCATGTGGACTTGAAATGAATTTATATTTTGTTTTTCTAATCTTCTATATGCTTATAAATTTTGTCTAGTTGCTCTATCATTTACAAAGTAATGGTTGTTAAAATATCCAGCTATGCATGTGGATTTGTCTGTTTCCTTTTATTTCTGTCAGTGTTTGCTTCATGTATTTTGACACTCTGTCATTAAGTGTGAAAATATTGTTATGTCTTAGTGATGAGTTGAACTTTTCATCATTACAAAATGTCCTCATTTCTCTCTAGTAATAGTCTCAGTCTATTTTGTCAGAAAATTATATAGTCACAGCAGCTTCCTTGTGCTTAACATTTACATACTATACCTTTTTTTCTATCTTCTTGTTCTCACCATCTTTAACATTTAAATTATATTACAAACAACATGCACTTGTCCTTTTCCTGCCTTTTTAATTGGAATGTTTAGTATATTTACATACAATATTATAGGTTATGTTTAATTCTACAGTCTAATTGTAACCTATTTCTCAGTTTTTCTTTTTCTACTATTTAGCTTTTCCTTCTTATTTTAGATTAGTTGAATGTTTTCTAATATTCCATCTTACCTCATTTGTTGTTAGCTATATATTGTGTGCATTTTTTAGTACTTGTTCTCAAATATTATTGTCCTTAGGGTTGACACTGTGCCAACTCTTTTAAAATGTAAAAAACTTAAAACAGTAACATCAGATTTTTAACTCCCATTACTTTTTTGCTATTGATGACAAATATTTTATATTCTATATGTATTATAAAATATTATGGATACATAATTGAAATATGAATACATAATTTCAGTTTCTAACTTATATTATTTTAACCTGAATTATTTATTTATTTTAAAATATTTTATTTATTCATGAGAGACACAGAGAGAGAGAGGCAGAGACCTAGGCAGAAGGAGAAGCAGGCTTCATTCAGGAAGCCCGATGTGGGACTCAATCATGGGACTCGATCCTGGAACTCCAGGCTCAAGCCCTGTGTCAAAGACACATGCTTAACCGCTGAACCACCCAGGCATCCAATTCAGCCTGAATTTAAAAATTCTAGTGGCACGTGTTTGCTGAGGAGGACTACTTTCAATTACCTCCTTCACCTGGATATACTTACAATCCACTTTCTTACTGGATAAAAGAAATGCCATTGTGCAAACACCTAGGGAAGGGAGCAGGGCTCATCTTGTGGGTTTGCTTTCTCTCCAGTATCAAAGTCTTGTGCTGACAGTTATTCAATGCCTGAAAACAATTGTCTCCTATATGTTGCCCAACTTCGTAGTTGTTACAGCAGTGGGTAAATCTGAACCTTTTTTTTTTCTATGACCACAAAAAGTCAACATTGTTTTTGAGGAATTTCCTACCATGCAGCTTATTACTTGGCAATAACTACAACAAACCTATATATAGTGCACAGTTTAGCCTCATTATAATATTAACAATTTTATGTGAAATAGGGCTATAAATTTGAATAATTTCATAATAATTGAAAGTATTTATCTGTACCTCATGGTTTGGGATTCTATTTAGAACCTTTAGACTAGCTCTAAACTCAAGAAAAACATCTCACAAAAATTTCCTGTTTTACAACATTTAGGATTTTCTCAAACTCAAAACAAAACCCACGTTGGCTCATAATTATTCTCTTGGGTTTATGTAGTGAATTTTATTGATAATTATGTATTTTGGCCCCCCCAACAGATATTATTCCCATTTTCTTACTATAAAATATTTATTTCTGGTAACAAGAATAATAACTTTAATATAAATATGATAGGACATTACAGTTTCATTTGTCTATTACTACGTAGCCATTTTACTAAGCACTTGATACTTTCTACAAGCTTCTTAAACTTTGTGACCAAACCATTCATCTATAAAACAAGGCCAAAATAATTCCTACTTTATGGAGTTGTGAGGATTTAACAACATAATTCATGCAAGGTCATTTAGATAGTGCTTGACACATAAGTACACATGAATTATACATTATTATTATTTAACATTATTTACATCTTGTTACCCTTTGGAATAGCTTCCTTTTTCATAGCTCCATTATACATCATCCCCTGTGATTATATCCTCCATAAATCCTCCATCAATACCTGAGTCAGTTTATTTACCATATTTTTCCTAGCAAATAATATCTGTCCATTTTATTTTCAACCTATTTAAAAATAAAACTCTAGTCTCCATCCAAAAACAATATTTCTGCTTGATTTGTATATAATAAGTCTTTATTCATACAATCATTTGGGTCAAGGGAATTTCTTCTCTTTTCCCCTCTACCTTCTCATGCCTCATGCCAGTCAGACCCATATTTCACATCAGTTTTATTGGTCCTATTAGCATACTTGTTTAGCTCTTAATGTCTTGTTACTGGGAAAAGACCATAACTCTGCTTTGGTAACTTCCAGTCTTTTCTTCCATTCAATATACCACAGATATGGGGTTTTTCCAGCACTCCAGTGCACATTTAGAGGATATTAATGGATGCCCATTGACTAAAGGATTGTGTCCATACTCCCTCTCCTAGCATTTTATAGCTAACATACCCAAAGTACTTTTGAGGAGTTATATATTAATTATTTAATATAACAGTTAACATTTGTGAGTGATTATTATGTGCCAGCCATACTTATCACAGAAATCCAAGGAGATATAGGCTATTAATCTCTATTTCATATTGAAGGAAACAGAAGCTTAGATAGCCAGTGTCTATAATGTTTAATGGCATAGATTTTCGGACCTTAACTTCCCTCTGCCTCAATGTCTTTATTTGTAATTTAGTGAATTATAATGATACCTATTAAATAAGGCCTTTGTGAGAAGTAAATCAGTATATGCAGTATGCCTGCAGTTGTCCTTGGTATGCAGTATGTTTTTGGTAAGTGGTGGTTCCTACTGTTCTGTGGAGGAACATAAATGGCAGGATTGAGATATGTAACCCAAGGATCCTAGTACCAGAGCCCAAAGACCAGCATAATGCTGTACTCTGTACCTTTCAAGGCCTTCCAGAGAATGTAACAGAAGTTTTTCACTCATTACTTCCTGCACCTTCCTTCAGTAAGCCATTCAATATAAGGCAAACTTATTTTGATCCCCTGTAGACTTCTCCACTTTTATTTATATGGGTGCCACCTACTCAAATTGTTTTTAAACTTCAAGACGCTGCTTATAATTCTTCCATTGAGGCTTTCCATAACACATTTTTCCATAGTGCTACATAATTTACCTCCTCTTCAATTTTGAATAATTATCCCAAAGAACATGTAATCAATACGTAGGAGTTCATTTTCCTCTTATATTATAGTCTTTAGTGAAGTCTGTTATTTTGAATCCATAATACTATTCTAATTGTTGTATGCTTCCATTCCTTTATTATACAATCTCATTTTTAAGTCTATAAACATGTTGAAGTAACTTCTTCTATTGTACTTAGTACAGCAATTTCAACATATGTGGTAATTAGTAAGCACCTATTTTTGGTTATCAATATAGCCTAAAATTCTTGAATTTTACTAACTAATGGGACAAATATAAGTCAATATGAAATTCTTCTAAAAATTAAAGTATAATATTTTACAGATAACTCTGTTCAAAATATTTTAAATCAGATATACCATTACATTTTTCTAACCAAATGCACTGAAAGCAAATAGCATTTTGTGTACTTACATAATAAAATATAGAATTTAAGAACCTATTCAGAAGCCAAATCAAGTTTCTCCAGATGATGTTAACATTTCTTGAGTTATGCACCAGAGATCTATCTTAGTGATTTTTGTTAGACACACTCAAATATTACTATTTCATAACAGCTGATTTACATTGAATCCTTGAATTATGTAACTTTGGCCAAATCAAAATTCCTACTAGAGACATAACTTGGGAATTTCTTATTAGTGGGATACTTAATTTCTTTAACAATATTACTTCTTAATGTTTAATTCCTAAGAAATAAAATGAAAATGAACAATTTTATCCCCTTCCCCTCCAAAGGGAGAAAAACATTTGTCTTGACTACCATACTTGGATACATCTCTTACATATCAGATCCTTGGCAACCCCTTTAAAAAATTCATTCCTGAAGCTTGCTCATGCTGCCAAAAAAATATTTTCTCATCTTTAAAGTAGAATTGTATTAGAGAATGTGATTTTCAAATACTTAGTAGAAAAAAAAGGAAGTGTATGGCATGGATCCAAATTAGTATTTCATAAAAGTTAACTCCTTTAAAAAAGAATACTGAAATTGTGCCAAATATGGAATAAAGCTTGTGTTGCAGTATAGTTTCCACCTGGGTGAAAATCCTACTTTTGTTTTAAGCCTAATCTTTCAAAATACTTTCTGAAACTTATGGTTAATAAAAAATAAGCCTAACACTATTTCTGTCTGAAATAATAGTATCAAAACAATAAGAAAATGCCCCAGTTACAAGTTTTGAAGTATATTAGGGAATCAGTGAAAATATAAACTTTTTTGTATTAGATCTATGTGTTAATATTCGAGTAAATAGAGGTCAGCAGATGAAAAAGTATAAATATTTAATTTTTCATAAGTTTTATCTAGAATATTGAAATCAAAACCAAAATAGTGCATTTAATATATCTTGTTATCTGGAAGCCTTCATCTTATTTTTCTTCTGGACATTTACAATAATTATACTCAAATATTTTAAAACTATTTTATACATAATTTGAATTAAAATTTATTGATTATTCATAAAATCCTTTGTCCAATTACTATATCTGTAAGCCTCATGTGGAATCAATACTAAAGAGATATGTAGAGGGTAGATAGCAAATTGATTATTAATTTTACAAGTATCTATTTCCCAGTCCAGCTATCAAGCAATTTCCTTGCCATCAAAAGTTTGGCAAATCAATGAGAATGTACATTTTCCTCTTACTAGAGGAAAAAAACTAGAGGAAAAACTATTGCACCAAAAATAGTGAAATTTATGTTTGAACAATGGATATTTTTCAAAACAGTGAGAAAGCAAAACCAGATTAATAGAATGAAAATTATCAAAAATCAAAATTAGAAAACTACAACATACATTATGCAAAACAATTACAATAAAAGCCGCTTCAAAAAATAAAAGCAGAAGGAATGTACTAAATATATCACTCTATCAAGTAAAAAGAGCAAAAGCATAGTGTCAAAAAGATTGGAAATTTCAGTGGGGGAATAACACTGGTATATGCTATCAAAATAAAGAGAACAATCTGTTTAACCTTATGAAAAATGATTTTTAAGCTATGAATGTTCAAGATAAATGTAAATTACCAAAATGACCCCTGAAAACAATGTCCTTGTGCATGTAAATAGAGAAATTGCCTTGGGAGGAATGAAAAATCTTACAGTTAATTTAAAAAGCACTGGCCTTAAATGTTTATATACTCATATTCCATACAAAATTGAAACCTCAAGGACTTCAGTTTTCCACTGGCCATAGGTAATGGAGGATTTGGAGTAGAAGGAAAGTTAACTTATTAAAGCCCCTGAAAGAGGCACCTGGGTGGCTCAGTGAGTTTGGCATTTGTCTTTGGCTCAGGTAATGATCCTAGTGTCCTGGGATTGAGTCGCATGGGGGTCCCTGTTTAGTGAAGAGTCTGCTTCTTCCTCTCCCTCTGTCCCTTCCCCCTGCTCATTCTTTCCTTCTCTCTCAAATAAATCTTTTTTGAAAAAAGCCCCTTAAATACTATTTTAAGTGTTTATTTTTATTCACTATACTGAACATTTTAAGTTATTTTTAAAAAGATTTTATTTTTAAGTAATGTCTACATGCAACATGGGACTCAAATTCACAACTCCAAGATCAAGAGTTACATGCTGTACTGACCAAGCCAGCCAGGTATCCCATACTACAGTAAACATTCTGTTTTATTTTTTTAAAACTTTATTTATTCATGAGAGACAGAGAAAGGCAGAGACACAGGCAGACAGAGAAGCAGGTTCCCTGTGAGGAGGGGAGCCTGATGCAGGACTCAATCCCAGGACCCCAGGATCATGACCGGATGCTCAACCACTGAGCCACCCAGGTGCCCCTATAATAAACATTTTAAAGTTAATTATCAAGTGACAGCAAATAACCAGTTATGTTCCACATTTAAAATCTAAAGTAGCAAATATTAACAGACTTAAAATAGTCAGTCTTAATCATTATAATTTTTAAGAACTCCGAAAACTTTCTTTAGAAATCAAGTAATTTAACAAAATACATTCTCTAGAAGCCAAATAATTTGACAAAAATGTATCATTCAAAACCTAAAAACCAAGATGTAGTCCAATATTTCCACTTGAAATTAGAAGGTCTTTTAATCAAATATTAGCTTTTAAGTATTTTTAGTAATAAGATTTAAGAAGTACTGTTCAAAAGGAGTAAAACCCTTAAATACCCAATAATAAACAGAATGGCTATAAATGTTCTATTTAGATAGTGACATAGGCAGCCATTAAAGCTTATGTTCACTGTGTTTTTTAATGACCTGACAAGTCTTACTGAACAATTAAAAGTAGAAAAAATATGTCTATACTGACTGTAGTAAATATACGTACAGCTGAATAGCAAAAAATAGGGAAAAAATAACTTCTCTCTGGTACTCTTTAGACTTGGAGGATAATTATGGATGCTCATTTCATATACTTCTTAAGTTGTCTGAATGATCATAAGTTAGTCTTATGTTCAGATTTGTCTTCTTTATTCTAGGATTAATACTCAAAGTAATATAAAGTAGGATAACCCACATAAGATGATAAACTACTAGAATTATCTATGAGAATTTATATGCAAGGTTATATGTATCCACATTTATTCAACAGTTTTACTAAAGGAAGTGTATTAAATAAGTTGTCTTAGTTAACTTATCTGGTCTTGATGCTGATTTTCTAGTAAAAATAAACTTCTGTAACAGCATGCATATATTATTTCATAGTTTTATCATAATGTGTTATCTTAGTTTCTCAATAATATAAAGGAGAGCTATTATGAGAGATTAAAGTGGTATCAATTTTTCCAGTTCTCTGAAGCTTAAGCCACTGTGTTTAAATACACAAATTTAAAATTACAAACATTCCTTTGTGCATATAACAAAATTATCATAAAGTGAGTCTGTCCATATATGTCCATACTGAGTCAAGAAAACTAATCTTACTGGCACACCAAAAACTCTTATGACCTACAAAATTATTACTATCTACTATTTCCAAAAAGTATTTCTGATTTAATGCCATAGATTAATTTTCACAAGTTTTTAAATCTTTATATCAGTGCTATCATATAGTATATATAATCTTGTCTAGCATCTCTCCCTCATCATTGTATTTAGAAGTTATCCACGGTATACACACAACTATAGATCATTATTTCAGAATGTAGAGTATTCTCTATGTTATGTTATGCATATACTGAAGTTTATTTGTAGTTCTAATGTTAATAGATATTTAGCTTGATATGTGTTGCTATATATATTTTTCTGAGTGTCCTTATGTTGGTGCACAGGTCCATGCATATATATGTATGAAATTGCTAGGTCATAAGGTAGGCACTCATTCAAATTTATTAGAAAACACCAAATCACACTCAAAAGTAGCAATATTAAGGATACTCTTGAACAGTGTATGAGAGTACCAGGTTATCTATCCATAGGCTTATCTGGTATTAGCAGACTTGAATTTTAGCTATTTTTATTAACTACAGGCCCGTCTTTGGCATTAGTTTGTATTACTTTGAAACTATGGAGTTGGAACAACATTTTTTTTCTTTTTGGCACTTTTGAGGTATCCGGTTAAGTCTTCTGTCCATTTTTACTATCTTTCAGTTGATTTGTAAGATTTCTTTCTTTTTTTTTTTTTTTTTTTTTAAGATTTCTTTATATAATCTGGGTAAGGTCCATTTTCAGATAGGAGTTATGATTATCTTCACCTTTCTGAGATTAATTTTTTTTTTAAAGAAGATTTATTTATTTGAAGGTGGGGGGGTGGAGAGAGAGAGAGAGAGAGAGAAGCAGAGGAAGGCAGAGGGAGAAGCAGGCTCCATGCAGGGAGCCTGATGTGGGACCCGATCCTGGGTCTCCAGGATCAGGCCCTGGGCTGAAGGTGGCGCTAAACCGCTGAGCCACCCAGGCTGCCTGTGAGATTACTTTTTGATGTGTTTCTGAGACACATACACATATACAAAAGTGTTCCTTAATCTAAAGTTAACTGTATTTGTATCTTTTTTTAAAAAAAAAAAATTTATTTATTTATTCATGAGAAATACAGAAAGAGGCAGAGAGATAGGCGGATGGAGAAGCAAGCTCCCTGCAGAGAGCCTGATGTGGGACTCAATCCCAGGACCCCAGAACCCCAGGGTCCCATCCTGAGCTGAAGGCAGATGCTCAACCACTGAGCGCCCCCCAGGCACCCTGGTATCTCTGACTTTATTCAGAATTTATTTTTAATAATTTGTCTAGCTTTTCTAGTTGTTCTCATTGGGAGACTTGAACTCAATTACCTTATTAATCACTCTGTGTGCGTGTGTGTATGTGTGAGTACAATTCCCGTGGTCCATATGAACGTTGTATTATCCTAATAGTTTTTTCAGTATCTAGATTTCATTACCTATTCTGATCTTTACTACTTATTTAATCATGGAAAATGTCTTCTGAACAAAGAAGACAAAATGGAAAGCTTAAGAATATCAAATTCATACCAATAAACCATGCAATACTATTTAAGCTTAACAATATATTATATAAATGCCAGAATATTTTCATTTTTGTTTTTAACTTTTTAAATTCAATTTGCCAACATATAGTATATCATTAGTTTCAGGTGTAGTGTTCAATAATTCATCAGTTGCCTATAATACCCAGTGCTCATCACATCACATAAAATATAATACTCAAGGTTCTGTGTGTTAACTTTGGTATTAAGCCCACTATAAGATGTTTAATATTGAAGAGAAATTGTTTTGATTGCATAAGCTAAGTAAATCTGTCTTCTTTTTGACTTTATGCCAATCCTCGTTTCTAATGATATTTAATTTTAATGAACTAGATCTATTTCAATGGCTGTCCTAGGTCTCTCTCTATTTCTCACATACCTTCAAATCTGGTGGTAGTGCAGGGGCTCTGATTAATTTCTTCAGTAATAAACGATTCATGGTTAACATTTCAAAGAAATTTCAATGTTGATTAAAACATTTTAAAGGCTAACAATTATGTAGCACAAGGCGAAAGCCAACAGAAAATTATTTAAGCTTTGCTATGTGTTTGCTGATTATTGGAAGAGGTTAATAGAGGGTAAGCAGAACTTTAGCAAGGTCTGACTGCAATCTTAGGATAAAACTTAAAATCATCATAGGAGTCATACTTCTGTGTATTTTAGAGATTAATAATGCCACTATAGGTTTCTGAAAAAAAACTTGCTAAGAATTTGATAAGCTTCTGAAAGGATGTTAAATTGAAGACCATGCTTTAGTGGCAATTTTGGGGTTTCTCAAAAGGACATTCATACACAAGCCATCAAATCTTTTTAAATTATGAATATTATACATTTAAATTAAAACTAACCATGTTCCTAGCAGCTATGAAACTCCTAATCAAATAATGCTAAACAATGATAACAATTATAGTATATTATAAAGTATGATAATATTCAACACCTTTTCACATATGTTGAGGTCCCTATGAGCTGTTGTCCTTGCTGTTTTTTTTTAAAAAAAAAAGAAATGCAGGACTGGACATACCCATGCTCAGTGCTCTACCTCTGAAAACTCACATGCTCACACTCTATATCCTTTAATTCCTCTCAAGCATCATATGCTGAATAATCCAAAGCATAAATAGTTGTTTTCAGGCTGTTACAGGAAGTCCACAAACCAAATTAAGTGCAGGGTAAGAGTTGTGCACTTTCATTTGTAAAATATGAAAAAGAAAATGGGGTGAAATCTACCTCCATTTTAATAGTGCATAATTCTATCCAGGGAGCAGTAACATCTTAGTTTTTCTAATATTGGTCAAATATTTCAAAGAAAAATACTTGTTTCTGGACATTTTCAAGACATAAAATTATCAAATGCAGTGTTCCCTTACAGAACAAGCCAGCAAATTTATGATTAAAATTCTCCATGTGAAGTAACTGTTTGTTCAGGAGGCTATTACTGATTTTACTTCAGCAATTTCTGATTCTATTTCTTTCTCTAGTGAGCATTAATGTCATTTAAAAGTGCTTTGAATGCTTTATTCAAAGTGGATATTTGGAACAACATGGTAGATTATAGCTAATTGACAAAATTCTGGCCCTCAAAACCTAATGAATTGATTTAAAAGTCCCTTAAAATAAGAAAATGAAAACAAAATAAAGCCGTATCAAGATAAATAGTAGGCAAACACCAGCCTTACAACATTTTTCAACTTTGATTTAGAAGCAGTATGTAAAAACAGAAGTTTAATGGGTAATATCCCTGAGAAGAAGTATGAACAACTGCACAGTTTGAGGAAAAAAAAGAAGAATGAGACCATGGGGAGTGTTAGTGGTAGACTTGAATCCCCCAAAAATTCATATGTTGAAGTCCTAACCCTCATTACCTTGCAGCATGATCTTCTTTAGAACTAAGGTCCTTGTAGATATATTTAGTCAAAAGGAGGTCCTACTGCACTCTGATGGGTCCCTGTTACAATTTTCTTGAGGTGTCATTATAAGAAGAAATATGGCCCGAAGTCCAGGTTCTCATGGCTTTCCCTTCTCCCTCTTCCTTCTCTCTGGCTAAGGGAGAATGTCTAGTATTAGGAATAAACAGGTGAAGAGATAGAATGAAATATCTCTATTAATAAAGAGAAGTTCCTAGGACTTCCTGGAACCAGAAAAATAATGGAAGCCTGGAAGAATCAAGGAAATGAATGATAGTTTGGTTCATTTTGAGATTTATTTATTTTAGACAGTGCAAGCTGAAGCATGAGAGGGGCAGAGGGACGAGGAAGCAGACTTCCCAGGGAGCATGGAGCCCAATCCTACTGGGGTTTGATCCAGTTTACCCAGAGATCATGACCTAAACTACAAACAAGAGTTAGATGCTTAATCTCTTAATTAACTGAGCTACCCAGACGCCCCATGAATGATAGTTTTTAAAATGGATGGAGTTCTAAAACATCAGATTTCAGACCAACATCAGGAAATGCTTAATGATGTTATTAGCTACAATCAGTAGAAGGTATGAAACTAAAAGCAGGTTAGTAAGGTCTAACCAAGTATCACATCTGCTTTAAAAAGCAACCATCATGTAGAACTACAGTTACATGAATTTTAAAATGCTGTCCAATCCATTGTTAAATTATTTATAAACAGCCTAATTAAACTCTATATGTGGCACTAGAAAAAATCCAGAGACCTCACAAGGAACTAGAAGAAATTGATTTAAGGTTTGTACCATTTGGACCATTTTTCTTTAATCCAACAGGATAACAAAGGAGGGAACAAGAAGAATGATATTCCTATGAAAATGTTTGCTTTTATTGGCCTAAAAAATTTTGAATGCTATAACTTCCTATAATAGAATGGTAAAGAGGAAAATCCATTTTAAATAAACCCTACCACTTAGATGTGGTGAAAAAGCAATAAATTTGACAAAATTGTCCCTCACAAAATAGTATATCAAGGGTTATCATTTCATTTTCATTTGAATATACTCTTTTTTTTTTCAATATAATCCAATTCATGGCAGTATTTGGAGCACTATTCTAATGAAGATAGGAATTTGTCAGATTAGCCTAATCAAATTTCCTGTCTTTTCATACTTCTTATTTTCTATGGGTGGCTATTGGCTTTATTTTTGTTGGCAAATAATCTGCTGCTTCAAAGATATACAGTACCAATTATTTGACATATTGTTTATTTGTAGGAAATGGAATTCTGTATAGTTTTGAAAATTTATAGATCCTCTAGTCATTAAATAGAAAAAATGAAATACCTGGTGAAATATTCCCTTTTAAAGAAAATATCAATCCTTATTCTATTAATAAAACTGAGAAAAGTAATATAATGGGATATTTACTATAAAAATCCTCCACAGGATATAATCTTATATTCTTGTAAACAACTTGTTCTTTGTTTTTCTGAATGTTTTTATAATTATTAGATTATAAGTAAAAACAGTATCTTTATTCCTTAGCTTACTACTACCATTGCCTTTTTATCCACTGTAGTCTTAATCTTCTAAATGTGGCATCATTGTTGCTTGCTATAGAAATGACTCAAAGAAACGTCAAAATATAGTCACATTCAACATGCGTAGATTGACACAGTGATTCCTTATTTCATAGAAAAATATCTATTAACTTGTTGATGTATATGTATTCAGTTCATTTTATCAAATAGATTTACGAGTGATGATGCATTTTAGAAAAATGTTTATATTCATGAAAACTTTCAAAAACAGAAAAAATGTGTAATTTCAGCACTGCAGGTGACTGGAAGGGCTGGGTCAGGAGCTGGTTACTGGGTGAATGAAAACACACAAGGCTTGCTTGCCCCTTTTGCACATAAAGGTCACCAGTGGAGCATACATGGAAATTTAGAAGTAAAACTCCTTTGTATTTTCTCAATTCTCCACATAGTTCCTCAGGATTATGAATGGACTTAGAGCTGTGAAACGTAGTGAAGAGTCAGAGGAATTTCTCATAATGAGGTGAATAGCTAGACACCCTGGGCCTGCCGCAGACAGCTTTTCTCATTCATGCATAGTGGCAATGTTTAGACATGAATAGCCTTGAGTTAGTTGTTCTCTTCCTTCCTGGAAAAATAGTTTTGGAATATCCAACCAGCACTGAATGAACACACACAAAAGGAAAATTACTTTTTAACTCCAGGAACACAAAATTTTCTTTCAAGGTGAAATAAACATTTGAATATATATGATATATATATATATATATATATATATATATATATATATGATCATCACATTGTATACTTTAAGCTACTGTATATCAATATCACAAAGCTGGAAAAAAATTTAAATGAGGAAAAATGTGAAGTATTTTTGCTATATTTTCCCTTTGTAGAAATCATGCACAATAGAGCTTTTTAAATGCTAGGCAGAGATTGTTTTAATATGGTTAGTATTGAGGGGAAAATGGGAAAAATATTATTCAGTTTTATCATCTGTTATTGTTACCAACTTAGTTTTAATATATTTCCTTTGAAAAGTTTTAAGGATGTGAAAAACAAAAACCAAGATACAAGAAGTTAGTAAAATTCATAACTTAAAAAATTAAATTCTCCTTTTCATTTTCCTTAACCAAATAAAATTTTGATCTCCTAAAAATGCCACCACCTTGATTTATGCTACATTTCTTTGTCTTCATTGCCTCCATTATAATCTATTTTCAGGCAGGATTCAGGTTTCTGGACTTATTTCTCCCGTGACCCTGTTGCACTGTTTCTCCCAGGGTTACTCCTCTAGCCAGAGATACATCTGCTTGTTGATAGGCTTACTTCTGGATATATTATTTCCCCTGGTTTTGTCTGACAGCTTTCTCTTCTTCAGGAATAGAGAAAAATGTGTATTGTATATTCAGGTTGATTTTTTCAATGAATCTTGCTGTGCTTACGACTCTAAGCTGAAGGGACATATATAAGGATATTTGAAACTGGCTCATTCCAGATAATCATAAAACTGTTTATGTTATCATTTTCAAATAACCACATAAGATAGAATGCATGATATACCAAGCTTATAACATAAAGCATTGGAAAAATATATTGAATGTGTTATTTTGATTATATTTTTAACAATATCTGAATTGGAGTTTAGAAATTTCACATTACCACATAGCAAACTTTATATTAAGGAGGTAAAAGCTTTTGTTTTGTCAAATAGAATTTTATCATAATTTTTATTCTTCCATAAAAACAATAGGGTTTTAGGGTCACCTGGGTGGCTCAGCAGTTGAGCATCTGCTTTAGGTTTAGCTGTGATCCCAGGATCTGGGATTGAGTCCCACATTGGGCTCCCTGCATGGAGCCTGCTTCTCCCTCTGCCTGTGTCTTGACTGTCTCTCTCTGTGTCTGTCATGAATAAATAAATAAATAATATCTTTTGAAAAAGAACAATACAGTTTTATAGTTATTTAAGAGTATATTCTTTGACCTCAAGGACTTACAGATCATTATCATTATTTTTTAAGATTTAATTTTAGAGAATAGGGGGAAGGGGAGAGGGAGGGAGGTTTGGAGGGAAGGAAGAGAGAGAGAGAGAGAGAGAGAATATGAATTCTCAAGCTGACTCCTCACTGAGTGCATAGCCTGACTGGAGCCGATCCCAGCCAGTACCCTGAGATCATGACCTGAGCCAAGACCAACAGTCAGACACTTAACTGACTAAGCCACCCAGGTGCCCCACAGATGATTCTTAAAAAATATGTAAAAGAGAACTTACTTTATATTCAAATAATGGTTAAAATGTAATCTGTTAATCATTCAAAATTCTATCACTTGGTATATTTTCATTTTTAAACATTATTACTTTTCTTTCATATGTCACGTTTAAAGTGACACATCCAAAATTAACTCTTATGGAAGTGTAAGAATAGTGTTCTAGAAGCAAATTATTTTTATATCAGTAGCTTAAGGGATTGAGTATCAGTGATATTTTCAGGGTAACATGAAGAGAATTAAAAGGATGGTCAAAGAGTGAGGAGACATGTTTGGGGATGTAAGGAAAAAACTTTAGTGAAGGAGATTTAAAAGAATCTAGTAAGGAAAAGCAATGGAAAAAAATACCAGAGAGGGGAAAAACTTAATTTTATATGTATATAATTATCTTTTATATTTTAAGCTTAGAATTTTCTCTTCACTGCTCTGAAACTCTTGGCTATGTAAAAGACGTACAGAAAAATTATTACTAATCTTTTGGCCTGGGTCCATTTCCCATATAACAACAAATGCATTGTAGCTGCTTTGTCATTTCTATCAGTATATATTATGATGAATATTCTACTTACACTGTCTACTTGGCCAAATTTGTAAGTTTAAATATTCTCACATGTTAAACTAGTTTAACAGGAGAAATCTAACACATTTTGTTGGTCTTTGGAGAACAAACTATGCCACAGTATTCTGGTAAAATTGATTTCTTTACAGAAAAATCATTGAAGTTGCAGGTAACGCAGACAACACTTTAAAGTCCTCCAATGTTCTAGGCCTAATTACAAATAACATTATCTGTTGTCTTAGGCTCAATTAAGATTATCTTGAAATTTAAGCCAGAGGGATTAATTTAAAACAGAATATAAAGACCTATAATATGAGTGAACTCTCACCTAGTCCATCTTGACTCATAAATTAAGTATGATCTTTGCAGTCATTAAAGTTGGATTATTAGTTCACATTAATGGTCTGTTTTGAATGTAAGATGTATAGATGCGCCTCTTTTTCCCTCCTATAAAGCCCTTATAATACTGTTGCAAGCTTGGATGGACTGTTGCAAGCTTGGATGGTCTTTGAAGATTGATTTGGATTAAACTGTAGCTCACACTCTCCCAAATTCTATGACCTTTAACAAGGTTTTATTTTTTATTTTTTTTAATAAATTAATTTTTTATTGGTGTTCAATTTACACACAGAATCAACATACAGAATAACACCCAGTGCTCGTTCCGCCAAGTGCCCCCCTCAGTGCCCGTCACCTATTCACCTCCACCCCCCGCCCTCCTCCCTTTCCACCACCCCTAGTTCGTTTCCCAGAGTTAGGAGTCTTTATGTTCTGTCTCCCTTTCTGATATTTCCCACACATTTCTTCTCCCTTCTCTTATATTTCCTTTCACTATTATTTATATTCCCCAAATGAATGAGAACATATAATGTTTGTCCTTCTCTGATTGACTTACTTCACTCAGCATAATACCCTCCAGTTCCATCCACATGGAAGCAAATGGCGGGTGTTTGTCATTTCTAATGGCTGAGTAATATTCCATTGTATACATAGACCACATCTTCTTTATCCATTCATCTTTCAATGGACACCGAGGCTCCTTCCACAGTTTGGCTATTGTGGACATTGCTGCTAGAAACATCGGGGTGCAAGTGTTTCGGCATTTCACTGCATCTGTATCTTTGGGGTAAATCCCCAGCAGTGCAATTGCTGGGTCGTAGGGCAGGTCTATTTTTAACTCTTTGAGGAACCTCCACACAGTTTTCCAGAGTGGCTGCACCAGTTCACATTCCCACCAACAGTGTAAGAGGGTTCCCTTTTCTCCGCATCCTCTCCAACATTTGTTGTTTCCTGCCTTGTTAATTTTCCCCATTCTCACTGGTGTGAGGTGGTATCTCATTGTGGTTTTGATTTGTATTTCCCTGATGGCCAGTGATGTGGAGCATTTTTCATGTGCTTGTTGGCCATGTCTATGTCTTCCTCTGTGAGATTTCTCTTCATGTCTTTTGCTCATTTCATGATTGGATTGTTTGTTTCTTTGCTGTTGAGTTTAATAAGTTCTTTATAGATCTTGGAAACTAGCCCTTTATCTGATAGGTCATTTGTAAATATCTTCTCCCATTCTGTAGGTTGTCTTTTAGTTTTTTAACAAGGTTTTAAACTTTATTTCCATTTTCTCATTTGTTACATTGCAATAAGTGATGATTCTGCTTTATTGTTGGGGTAAATGCAACAACCATTTTGTTGAAATGGACCCAAGACAAATTTTGGATAAATGGTTCAAGTTCATATTGTAGTCTACTTTCTATTGATTAGTTATATAGTTCTATATTTTTTCCATTTGTTACCTAAAAATGGAAACCTTATTTCAGTAAATACAGTAACTGCATTCTTTGCCAGTAACTTTCCTTAAAAACTGCCCTAATCCAAATGTCTGTTTTGTTTTTTTTTAAATAACATATCCTAAGGGCAGCACTGTTACCTTCAACTTTTTTGTCTCCCCATCCTGTCATTTCATCCAGACCTCTAGCACTTTAAAACAGGATAATTTTAATAAATGCCCCCATATATCTGCTGCTTGATCTCCTGGGATCTGGGGACTCTACACTACACTGTGTAGTGAAATTCTGCATATTAAAATCATGTTCTTTTCAAAAATCTATCATTCTCTATTTTATATTGTAGTGGTCTTGCTTTGAAGTCCTTTCATGGTGGTCATCTCTCTATATATGCATATATATTCATGTCCTTTTCTTTACCTGATGTCTTATAGATTACCAGAGACTTAATTTCACTCATTTTTCATAGCTCAGAAAAGTCCTACCCTATTCTAAATTTTTTTCTGGATTCCTCTAAACCATGTTTATTATGACTCATCTGCAGCAGACAGGATCATAATTGTATTGTCTTGTGACATGGTCTTGTATTGCTTGCTTAAATTTTCCTTTTGGTCTCCAAATACAGTGTAAACTTATTTCTTCAACTCTCTTCTATCATAGATTTCACATCAGAGCAAATGTATACAACAGGGAAAATCTCACTGGAGTTCTATATAAAATAAAGTTCATTATATGGATGGTCTGTTTTTAACTACTTTGTACATATGAACTAAGTATATTCTAAATACTCATTTTAAGGATGCATGGGTGGCTCAGCAGTTGAGTGTCCGCCTTTGGCTCAGGGCGTGATCCTGGAGCTTCGGGATGGATTCCCTCGTCAGGCTCCCTGTATGGAGCCTGCTTCTCCCTCTGCCTATGTCTCTGACTCCTTTTTTCTGTGTCTCTCATGAATAAATAAATAAAATCTTTAAAAAATGCTCATTTTAATTTGCTAGTTCACTTAAGGAAGTGAAGGAGACAAAGGATGGAATTAGAGAGGCATTTTGGGAATAAAATTATTGGATATGACTAAGAAAAGGCAGGTGTTATGGATTGTATTTCTAAGGTTTCTAGCTAGGGAGACAATTGAATCACAGAGAGAAATAGATGCAGATTCCAGCCAAGATAGATCATTTTGATAAATCCTGGGATTTGTAAGTTTTGGTGGATCTGTGACCAGCAAAGACACTCAAAACCCATCTTTGGCTGGTGAAGCTGTGTACATGGACTGTAAGGAGCCAGCCGCAGCAGGAGGCATAGTTTTGGTAAAACACAATTACACTCTGAGTAGGGAGAGTAGCTGATGTCAGAGCTTTATTCCATGGCTATTTCAGGCCCACAGCCAAGGTAGCATTCTTATGCAGATTGAGGCCTAAAATTGTGCAGTGAACTTGAAAGCAGTACAAGAAGAGTGAGTGAGCCTCCTTTCAGAGCAAGTCATACCAATTCAGCTGTGGGGAGAAATTAACTGTGGACACTGATCCTCTTTCTTAGTGAGGAAGTACTAGGGAAAAGAACCCTATGCTGAGGTATAAATACACACTCACATGCACACATGTGTGCACACATGGAACTGTACTCCTCTCTGGCATAATTTCCTGTAGATTATTTGTATTTTTAAAGCAGAAACGTTTGTTAAGCAGAAAGAGTGAAGATTTAGGAAAGTTCATTTAGTAATTGAGGCTCAGTCTGCATGGTTGTTAGCTAAAAACTAATTTTTTCTCATTTAGTGAAAAGGGCTCTTGTCTCTGAAAATTATAAGATTTCACAATGTGGTGATTAAATTTGCTCTTAGAAAAAAATCCCATTAAAAGAAGATTAATACAGTGAGTTAGATTCATGATTTAAATAAAATACATGTAGGGGAGCATAGTCATAAAATGTGTATGTATCTATGTCAACAAAAGGAAGCAGAGCTTTTTTTTTAAGATTTTATTTATTTATTCATGAGAGACACAGAGAGAGAGAGAGAGGCAGAGACACAGGCCGAGGGAGAAGCAGGTTCCATGCAGGGAGCCTGACATGGGACTCGATCCCAGGTCTCCAGGATCAGGCCCTGGGCCAAAGGCAGGTGCTAGACTGCTAGGCACCTGGGCTGCCTGAAGCAGACCTTTGTGGAGGTTGCCTCTAGATGGAATGCCCAGTATTTGTAAAACTTCTCATTTTCTTTGTGTGGCAAATTACTTTTTATGTAAACATTATTTTATAACATATGAGTTATATATATAATGAATATATATGAAATGAATGATAAACAAAAGATGAAATGACTTAACAAGTAATCTTTCACAATATGTGAAAAATGGGCTTCATTAAAATAAGCTTGATTCTCCAGTCAAATAGTACAGATACATATTTATACTTTTCAAATAATTTATCCTATCCTTACATATTTGAAAATCTTCAGAAGTATAAGTTACAATTCACTTGTTTGCATTGCTAACTCCTTCTGTTCAGATTTCTGAAATTGTTTCTTATGAAAAAAATAGGTCATGATTCACCTGGATGCATTTTGATAATATATACTAAAGTCAATATGAAATCTTATTTGAGACCCATGGATGGATGGCTTTATTTATCCATGAGTACCACTTCAGTGTGGTTCAGATGCTAAATGAGTGGTTCATTTCTACTTGCAAAACTTTCATGAGTCAGTGAAAGCCCCATTAACTCCTAGGGACATTATTACTTATTCTTCCTAGAACCAAAACTGAAATAGTCCATAGCTGCTTTTTATTTATAGTGTGGTGTTCACTCAATTATGACTGTTATATTGTCTACCTAATTGTTAGAAAATCTACTCCTATTCCCTTTGTCCTACTCCCCCCCCCCTTTATCATTGTTGGTCTCTTGATACATTACCATATTAATTATAATGGTTAGGCTACTAAGCTACAAGAAAGAGACAGCCTTCAAAATTATGGTCTTTCAATACTTTATAACTGCGATATTTGACACACATCAACTTCTCCATACGTAAGGATTTTAAGTAATTTTTGCAATGGAAAAATGTCTTAAAGCATTTTTATAGACAGATAATTAGTATTGTACTTTAAAGTGTAGATTTTAGTTTAAATAACTTTTCTGTATCACCTTAATAAAATTGACATAGAAATATTTAAAACTTCCAATTATAAATTTATTTAAAACTTTTTAAGTTTATACATCAAACTTCATATAACTCTTAGGAAATCTTATTTGATTTATATTTAATTATAAACCATTATGATAAAGTTTATAAAAATTGGTACTTAAGTAGTATTTAAGTAGTCTTTATAGTTGAGAAATTAAAAGCTGAGGGAAACTGTTTACCATTGATAACCTTTTTTAATCTTATATTTACCACAGGAGAGATATATAAAATACTAATCATAATGTTGGAACTCTATGACATTAATGTAATGAAAATTATACTTTTATGTGTTTTCATCAAGTGGGTTATGACTTGTAAATATTGTCTTTTTAAAGATGGTTATAAAACAATGGTAGACTTTCACATCCAACAATACAAAGAACTGTAATGTATTTAAAGCATAAAATTATATAGGCTACATATACTGAGCTCTGTGCAACAAAATATATGCAAATAATTTAAAAATAAATGTACTAAGTAATCACTAATGACTCACAAAAATCAAAAGAGAAGGGAAAAAAACTGGCCATTGCATTATTTTGTATCAAAACTAATGGAATAGATTTGGAAGTTTTTCTCATGCAAGCATTCGATTTTTGAATTAAATCTATTCAAAATAAGTAAATGAACTAAATATTCATATCAAGAAATGAAAAATACTGTAATTAAATTATTCCAAGGAAAGCAAGTAGAAAGAATTAGATAAAAGAATTTTGAGAAGGTTAATACTCTGATAACCTTACACTATTAACCAAGAACAAAAAAAAACAAAAGATAAAGGAAAATGTATTGGTTATATATAGGACTATTTAATAAAGATTAAACAGATAAATATTACATTAAAGAATACATGAATCATTTAAGTGTTTGATTGGAATGACAGGAAATTTAGCTCAAAGCGGCTTACGAATCTACTGGCACACAATAATTGAAAAATGCTGGGATTGAGTTGAATAGAGGCATTTAAATTCATAGGATTAATATATCTTTAGCTTTTTCTCATTCTCCTAGCTACACACATCTTCTATACATTTCATTCCTAGAGAAGTTCTTTCCTTACAGTGCCAAAGTCACAGTAGCAACTTTAGCTTGGTATCCGCTCATGTTCAAACCCTATTAGAAGAGTACCACTGATATTCTTGCAGTCTAATAAACCTCACCAGCTCTCACTGGATGTGACTGGGTCAAGTATTTACCACTGAATTAACAACTGGGCCCAGTGTAATAACAAGCTTCAATGCTTGTATTTCAACTACTCTGGAAGTCGGTTTGGAAACAACCTTAAACCAATTGATAGATTAGGGATTGAAACAGGGGTGATTTCTTCAATGCAAAATTGGGATGGTAAGGTTAATCAGTAATAGAGAGGGATGGGATGCTGGGGTGGCTCAGCCCTTAAGCTTCTGCCTTTGGCTCAGGCATGATCCCAGAATCTGGGATCCAGTCCCATTTCAAGCTCCCTGCTTGATATCCCAATATCAAGTTAACAACTACCTTACAGTCAAATTGCATTCGGGCCCAACCAAATAACCTTATTTTAACATAACCAGGTCTTTAAAGGCTATTTCTCTTTGAGGAACCTCCACACAGTTTTCCAGAGTGGCTGCACCAGTTCACATTCCCACCAACAGTGTAAGAGGGTTCCCTTTTCTCCGCATCCTCTCCAACATTTGTTGTTTCCTGCCTTGTTAATTTTCCCCATTCTCACTGGTGTGAGGTGGTATCTCATTGTGGTTTTGATTTGTATTTCCCTGATGGCAAGTGATGCAGAGCATTTTCTCATGTGCATGTTGGCCATGTCTATGTCTTCCTCTGTGAGATTTCTCTTCATGTCTTTTGCCCATTTCATGATTGGATTGTTTGCTTCTTTGGTGTTGAGTTTAATAAGTTCTTTATAGATTTTGGAAACTAGCCCTTTATCTGATATGTCATTTGCAAATATCTTCTCCCATTCTGTAGGTTGTCTTTTAGTTTTGTTGACTGTATCCTTTGCTGTGCAAAAGCTTCTTATCTTGATGAAGTCCCAATAGTTCATTTTTGCTTTTGTCTCTTTTGCCTTTGTGGATGTATCTTGCAAGAAGTTACTGTGGCCGAGCTCAAAAAGGGTGTTGCCTGTGTTCTCTTCTATGATTTTGATGGACTCTTGTCTCACATTTAGATCTCTCATCCATTTTGAGTTTATCTTTGTGTATGGTGCAAGAGAGTGGTCCAGTTTCATTCTTCTGCATGTGGATGTCCAATTTTCCCAGCACCATTTATTGAAGAGGCTGTCTTTCTTCAAATGGATAGTCTTTCCTCCTTTATCAAATATTAGATGCAATGAAACGTCGGGACACCTGCACCCCGATGTTTCTATCAGCAATGGCCGCAATAGCCAAACTGTGGAAGGAGCCTCGGTGTCCATCGAAGGATGAATGGATAAAGAAGATGTGGTTTATGTATACAATGGAATATTACTCAGCCATTAGAAACGACAAATACCCACCATTTGCTTCTACGTGGATGGAACTGGAGGGTATTATGCTGAGTGAAATAAGTCAATCGGAGAAGGACAAACAGTATATGTTCTCATTCATTTGGGGAATATAAATAATAAAAAAAAGAAAAAAAGAAAAGGGATCCCTGGGTGGCGCAGCGGTTTGGCGCCTGTCTTTGGCCCAGGGCGCGATCCTGGAGACCCGGGATCGAATCCCACGTCGGGCTCCCGGTGCATGGAGCCTGCTTCTCCCTCTGCCTGTGTCTCTGCCTCTCTCTCTCTCTCTCTCTCTCTGTGACTATCATAAATTAAAAAAATAAAATAAATAAATAAATAAACAAATAAATAAATAAATAAATAATAGTGAAAGGGAATATAAAGGAAGGGAAAAGAAATGTTGGGAAATATCAGGAAGGGAGACAGAACATAAAGACTCCTAACTCGGGGAAACGAACTAAGGGTGGTGGAAGGGGAGGAGGGCGGGTGTTGGAGGGGAATGGGTGACGGGCACTGAGGTGGACACTTGACGGGATGAGCACTGGGTGTTTTTCTGTATGTTGGTAAATTGAACACCAATAAAAATTAATTAAAAAAAATAAAAATAAAAAAATAAAGGCTATTTCTAAGTTAGTCATACAAAGGATTAGGACCATAATATATAAATTTTGGAGGGGCACTGTTCTGCCCATAACAGAAAGAGAAAAAAGAACATGCAACAATAACTTTTTAAACAATTGTAAATTTCAGAATTATAATAATAAGTCAGTATATTAAACATCCTCATCATGCTGAATATATACTAGGAATTAAGAACATATTAAACTTCTTTATTGCCATTTCTTACATTAAGCTTCTTTTAAGATATTAAATGTAAGTGGACTAAATTTAGAGTAAGATTGTTGAAAATTGTTAACTTTTAGTTGTTTAAATGCATTAAAATTATCTTTGCCATAAGACTCCTCTAAGGCATGAAGAATTGGCAAAGATAAAAGTAAAGGTATGGAAAAATACACCACAAACTGACAGCTACTGTAGTTATATGAAGACAAAAATATTTGGAAAAGAAATCCTTAGGAATAGGATTAATAATGATACAAATCCATTTCAAAATAAGTTATAAAACTTCTAAACATTTAAATTATATTTAAATTTAGATATATTTCTATATATACATTTATCTGTATTCTATACTTGTTATCTAGGCAGAGGAATTTACATTTTACTACGGTGTTTTTTATTAACGTATCAGATTTATTGATCATTTCAACTTAAGCACTATTTCATCTTAAGAAATCTTTTTTTTTTGTATATATTTTTATTGGAGTTCGATATGCCAACATATAGCATAACACCCAGTGCTCATCCTGTCAAGTGCCCCCTTCAGTGCCTGTCACCCATTCAACCCATTCCCCCACCACCTCTCCTTCCACTACCCCTTGTTCATTTCCCAGAGTTAGGAGTCTCTCATGTTCTGTCTCCCTCACTGATATTTCCCACTCATTTTCTCTCCTTTCCCCTTTATCCCCTTTCACTATTTTATATATTCCCCAGATGAATGAGAACATATAAAGTTTGTCCTTCTCTGACTGACTTACTTCACTCAGCATAATACCCTCCAGTTCCATCCATGTTGAAGCAACTGGTGGGTATTCATCCTTTCTAATGGCTGAGTAATATTCCATTGTATACATAGACCACATCTTCTTTATCCATTCATCTTTTGATGGACACCGAGGCTCCTTCCACAGTTTGGCTATTGCGGACATTGCTACTATAAACATTTGGGGGGCAAGTGTCCTGGCATGGCAGTACATCTGTATCTTTGTGGTAAATCCCCAGCAGTGCAATTGCTGGATCGTAGGGCAAATTTATTTTTAACTCTTTAAGGAACCTCCACAAAGTTTTCTGGAGTGGCTGTACCAGTTCACATTCCCACCAACAGTGCAAGGGGGTTCCCCTTCCTCCACAGTCTCTCCTCTTGTTTCCTGTCATGTTCTCACTGGTGTGAGGTGGTATCTCATTGTGGTTTTGATTTGTATTTCCCTGATGGCAAGTGATGCAGAGCATTTTCTCATGTGCTTGTTGGCCATGTCTATGTCTTCCTCTGTGAGATTTCTGTTCATGTCTTTTGCCCATTTCATGATTGGATTGTTTGTTTCTTTGCTGTTGAGTTTAATAAGTTCTTTAAAAATCTTGGATACTAGCCCTTTATCTGACATGTCATTTGCAAATATCTTCTCCCATTCTGTATGTTGTCTTTTAGTTGTGTTGACGATTTCTTTTGCTGTGCAGAAGCGTTTTATCTTGATGAAGTCCCAGTAATTCATTTTTGCTTTTGTTTCCCTTGCCTTCATAGATGTATCTTGCAAGAAGTTGCTGTGGCCAAGTTCAAAAAGGGTGTTGCCTGTGTTCTCCTCTAGAATTATAATGGATTCTTGTCTCACATTTAGATCTTTCAACCATTTTGAGTTTATCTTTGTGAACGGTGTAAGCGAAGGGTCTAGTTTCATTCTTCTGCACGTGGCTGTCCAATTTTCCCAGCACCATTTATTGAAGAGACTGTCCTTTCTCCAGTGGATAGTCTTTCCTGCTTTGTCAAATACTAGTTGACTACAGAGTTAAGGGCCCATTTCTGGGTTCTCTATTCTGTTCCACTGATCTATGTGTCTGTTTTTGTGCCAGACCCACACTGTCTTGATGACCACAGCTTTGTAGTACAACTTGAAATCTGGCATTGTGATGCCCCCGGCTCTGGTTTTCTTTTTCAATATTCCCCTGGCTATTCAGGGTCTTCTCTGATTCCACACAAATCTTAAGATTATTTGTTCCAACTCTCTGAAGTAAGTCCATGATATTTTGATAGTGATAGCATTAAATAAGTAAATTGCCCTGGGTAGCATTGACATTTTCACAATATTAATTCTGCCAATCCATGAGCATGGAATATTTTTCCATCTTTTTGTGTCTTCCTCAATTGCTTCCAGAAGTGTTCTATAGTTGTTAGGGTATAGATCCTTTACCTCTCTGGTTAGGCTTATTCCTAGGTATCTTATGCTTTTGGGTGCAATTGTAAATGGGATTGACTCCTTAATTTCTCTTTCTTCATTGTTATTGTATAGAAATGCCACTGATTTCTGGGCATTGATTTTGTATCCTGTCACACTGCTGAATTGCTGTATGAGTTCTAGCAATCTTGGGGTGGAGGCTTTTGGGTTTTCTAGGTACAGTATCATGTCATCTGCGAAGAGGGAGAGTTTGACTTCTTCTTTGCGAATTTGAGTGCCTTTTATTTCTTTTATTGTCTGCTTCCTGAGACTAGGACTTCTAGTACTATGTTGAATAGAAGTGGTGAGACTGGACATCCCTGTCTTGTTCCTGATCTTAATGGAAAGGCTCCCAATGTTTCTCCATTGAGAATGATATTTGCTGTGGGCTTTTTGTAGATGGCTTTTAAGATGCTGAGGAATGTTCCCTTTATTCCTACACTCTGAAGAGTTTTGATCAGGAATAGATGCTGTATTGTCAAATGCTTTCTCTGCACTTATCGAAAGGATTGTATGATTCTTGTTTAATCTCTTGTTGATATGATCTATCACGTTAATTGCTTTATGAGTGTTGAACCAGCCTTGCATCCTGAGGATAAATTCCACTTGGTCATGATGAATAATCTTCTTGATGTCCTGTTGGACCCTATTGGCTAGTATCTTTTTGAGAAGTTTTGCACCTGTGTTCACCAGGGACATTGTTCTATAATTTTCCTTTTTGGTGGGGTCTTTGTCTGGTTTTGGAATTAAGGTGATGGTGGCCTCATAGAACAAGTTTGGAAGTACTCCATCTCTTTCTATCTTTCCGAACAGCTTTAGTAGAACAGGTACGGTTCTTCTTTAAATGTTTGATAGAATTCCCCAGGGAAGCCATCTGGCCCTGGACTTTTGTGTCTTGGGAGGTTTTGATGACTGCTTCAATTTCCTTCCTGGTTATTGGCCTGTTCAGGTTTTCTATTTCTTCCTGTTCCAGTTTTGATAGTTTGTGGTTTTCCAGAAATGTGTCCATTTCTTCTAGATTGCCTAATTGATTGGTGTATAGCTGCTCATAATAAGTTTTTAAAATTGTTTGTATTTCCTTGGTATTGATTGTGATCTTTCCTTTTTCATTCATGATTTTATTAAATTGAGTCTTTTCTCTTTTGTTTTTTAAAAGGCTGGATAATGGTTTATCTATCTTATTGATTCTTTCAAAGAACCCACTCCTGGTTTTGTTGATCTGTTCTACCGTTCTTCTGGCCTCTATTTCATTGGATTCTGCTTGAATCTTTACTAACTCTTCTGCTTGGTGTAGGTTTTATTTGCTGTTCTTCCTCCAGTTCCTTTAGGTGGAAGGATAGCTTGTATGTATTTTGAGTTTTTTCCAATTTTTTGAGGGATGTTTGTATTGCGATGTATTTCTCTCTCAGGACTGCTTTTGTTGTATCCCAAAGATTTTGAACAGTTATAACTCCATTCTAATTAGTTCCCATGAATCTTTTTGATTCTTCTCTAATTTACTGGTTGACCCTTTCATCTTTTAGCAGGATGCTCTTTAACCTCCACATGTTTGAATTTCTTCCAAATTACATCTTGTGATTCAGTTCTAGTTTCAAAGCATTATGGTCTGAAAATATGCAGAGGATTGTAAGGTTTTTTTTTGTTTTGTTTTGTTTTTTTTAGGTGAATGAAGGAGACCCCAAGGCAAAATGATATGTAGGATGAGCTTTATTGCCAGCACTCTCAGGCCAGGTTTCCCTACTCAGGAGAGAAGAGTCAGGGAAGTCACTCCAGGGTTGGGAAGTTGGGGGGTTTTAAGCCTTATTGGTTCCTGGTTGGGATCCGGTGGGGCCCTTGTCAAATTAGGCAAGGGAACACCATGTCCCTAGGTGATTGGCTGGGGGTGGGAAAAGTCCAGATGATGGGGGATGGTCCCTGGCTGGAAAGACCCGGATGGAAAGTTTCACTTTCCCATCTAGGTTTCAATTTACTAGAGATGACATGGTGGTCATGGCTGCTTTGGCAGGAAGATCAGCCATCTTGACCCAATTTGAGATGTCCGCCATTTTGGGTTCCCCTGTCTCTCAGCCAGCCCAACAGGGAAAATCCAATCTTTTGGTGTTGGTTAAGACCTGATTTGTGACCCAGTATGTGGTCTGTTCTGGAGAAAGTTCCACATGCACTTGAAACGAATGTGTATTCAGTTGTTTTCAGATGTAAAGTTCTGTAAATATCTATGAAATCCATCTGGTCCAGTGAGTATCACAAGAATTTCATTTAAAGCTCTTGTTTCTTTGGAAATGTTGTGCTTAGATCTGTCATTTGCAGAAAGCACCGTGTTGAAGTCTTCAAGTATTAGTGTATCATTATCTAGGTATGTCTTTACTCTGGTTACTAATTGAATGATATACTTGGCAGCTCCCACAGTAGGGGCATAAAGACTCATGATTGTTAGGTCCTCTTGTTGGATGGATCCTTTAAGTATGATATAGTGTTCCTCTTCATCTCTTACTACAGTCTTTGGGGTAAACTTTAATCTATCTGATAAGAGGATGGCTACCCCTGCTTTCTTTTGAGGACCATTTGAATGGTAAATGGTTCTCCAACCTTTCATTTTCAGGCTGTAGGTGTCCTTAGGTCTAATATGAGTCTCTTGTAGACAGCAAATAGATGCATCTTGCTTTTTTATCCAGTCTGAAACCCTGCGCCTTTTGATGGGGTCATTAAGCCCATTCACATTCAGAGTTACTATTGATAGATATGAGTTTAGTGTCATCATATCTATTCAGTCCTTGTTTTTGTGGATTGTTCCACTGAACTTCTTCTTAACGGGGAATTTTAAGAGTTCCCCTTAAAATTTCTTGCAGAGCTGGTTTGGAGGTTACATATTCTTTCAGTTCCTGCCTGTCTTGGAAGCTCTTTATCTCTCCTTCCTTTTTGTTTTTGTTTTTGTTTTTGTTTTTGTTTTTTTTTTTAATTTTTTTTAATTTATTTATGATAGGCACACAGTGAGAGAGAGAGAAGCAGAGACATAGGCAGAGGGAGAAGCAGGCTCCATGCACCGGGAGCCCGACGTGGGATTCGATCCGGGGTCTCCAGGATCGCGCCCCGGGCCAAAGGCAGGCGCCAAACCGCTGCGCCACCCAGGGATCCCTCTCCTTCCTTTTTGAATGAGAGTCTTGCTGGATAAAGTATTCTTGGTTGCATGTTCTTCTCATTTAGGACCCTGAATATATCCTGCCAGCCCTTTCTGGCCTGCCAGATCTCGTGGAGAGGTCTGCTGTTAGTCTAATATTTCTCCCTGTATAATTTAGGGATCTCTTGTCTCCTGCTGCTTTAAGGGTCTTTTCTTTATCTCGGAATTTGAAAGTTTCACTATTAGATATTGAGGGGTTGACGTTTTTTATTGTTTTTAGGGGGGACCCCTCCATCTCCTGGATCTGAATGCCTGTTTCCCTCCCCCAATTAGGGAAGTTCTCAGCTATGATTTGTTCAAATATGCTTTCTGGTCCTCCGTCCCTCTCAGAGTACTCTGGAACCCCAATTAAACGTAGATTTTTTTCCTTCTGAGGCTGTCATTTATTTCCCTTAACCTTTCCTCATGGTCTTTTAATTGTTTTTCTCTTTTTTCCTCAGCTTCCTTCCTTGTCATCAACTTGTCTTCTATGCCACTCACTCTTTCTTCTACCTCATTAACCCTCGTCATTAAGACCTCCAGTTTGGATTGCATCTCATTTAATTGATTTTTAATTTTGGCCTGATTATATCTAAATTTGTAGTCATGAAGTGTCTTGAATCCTTTATGCTTTTTTTGAGAGCCACCAGTAGCTTTATGATTGTGCTTCTGAATTGGCTTTCTGACATCAAATTATAATCCAAATTCTGTAACTCTGTGGCAGAGTTACTGTTTCTGATTCTTTCTTTTGTGGGGAGTTCTTCCTTCTAGTCATTTGCTCAGTGCAGAGTGGCTAAAAATGAGTTGTACTGGAAATAGGAAGAAAAATAAAAAGAAGAAGAAGGAGTATCCTTTGGTTCTATATACTGTAAATGCCTTGTCTTCCCCTGGAGCTTTGTAGAGTTGCTAGGTCAAGAACTTGCTGTTCTCCTGTCCTTCCAGCTGGTCTTATGGGGGAGGGGCCTGCTGTGCTGATTCTCAAGGTGTGTGCACCTGGGGGAGCTGCCCCAACCCCCTGCCAGGTGCACGGCTTAGTGGGAGCTGTTTATCCTGTGACGCCCCTGTTCCCTGGTGGCCCCGCTCCATCCCAGGCAAAGGGTAACACCAGGAGGAACAACCCCACTGGCGGCGGCCAGTTCTCCATCCCTGGAGTCTGCTCCCGTAGTAACTACTGCAGGTCCCAGCACAGGGGCCTGGATGCTCCGGGGGTGGGCCGCTGATCTGCACAGCTCAGGGGCGCCCGGCAGCAGGAGTGTCCTCGCTGTCCTGTGCCCTCTCGGCCTCTGCCTGTCCCGGGGGAGCGCTGGATCCTGGGCTGTGTCCCCTGGCGCCCTGGGCTCGGGGCCTGCGCCACTGCAATCTCACTCCCGGGGCTGCAGGGCCCCCTCCCTGTGGAGCCACTGCCTGAGCTGCTCTTGAGGCCCCGCCCCCTGCGTGCTCCAGCCCTTGTTCACTGGGCCTGGGGGGTGTGGCACGCTCTCCCCCCAGTGCACCCCCTCTGTTAGTGACCCTGGGAACCTGAGGGCTCCAGTGCCCCTCCCGCAGTTCTCCCCAATTTCCCTGATAAGCACCTTTCCATCAGGGAAGAATCCGGTGTGGATTTTTAAAGCTCCTGCTTCTCCAGGGCTGGGCTCTCCTGTCCTGGAGGTTCCTGCCGCCCCCCTTAGCCCGGCTTCTCACGGCCCCTCCCCCACTTGATTCTTTTTTATTTATTTATTTTCCGCCCTCCTACCTTGTTAGAAGCATAAACTCTTCTCTCTGTGGCGTTCCAGCCATCCTCTCTTTAAATCTCAGGTCGAATTCGTAGGTTTTCAGAGGATTTGAAGTTATCTAGGTAAGTTGGTGGGGCCAGGTGACTTGGGGACCCTACTTCTCTGCCATCTTGCCCCGCTCCCCTCCTCTTAAGAAATCTTAAGAAGCCTACCTACATCTTCTTTGAGGAGAAACCCAGTATTGTAAAAATAACTATTATCAAGTTAATCCTAGTAAACATTATAAAAATACTTAAAAAAAAAAAAAAAACCTGACACATTGATTCTAAAGTTCTTATGGTAGGGGTCATTAGTAATCAAGAAGAATTTAAAAACTAAACAGGAAGGAGAGAGCTATTCCAATAGCCAAGTGAAACCATGCTTTTATACTAAGGTAAACTGAAAAAATGAAATTATGTACAGAAGATGCCTGTAATAGACATATGTATTATAAGAAAAGTTATTCATAAACGAGTTGGATGAAATTAGAGATCAAAAATTAAATATTAGGGGATCCCTGGGTGGCTCAGCGGTTGAGTGCCTGCCTTTGGCCCAAGGCGTGATCCTGGAGTCCTGGGATCGAGTTCCGCCTTGGGCTCCCAGCATGGAGCCTGCTTCTCCCTCCTCCTGTGTCTCTGCCTCTCTCTCTCTCTCTCTCTGTCTCTCTGTCTATCATGAATAAATAAATAAATAAATAAATAAATCTTTAAAAAAATTAAAAATTACCACAAAGCTTCAAGAGACTAAAATTGTGAATACAAAAAAAAAAATACTATGACTTTGGCACAAAACTATATAGCAAATCCTTAAATAAATCGTGATGTTAAAGAGGTTCTACTAATTTAGGGTATTCTTAGTAACAGTAAAGAAAAGAAGTCTATAATTTACCCTTCAGAAAACTTTTATACTGCAAATTACACATGAAGGACAACTTAAATACAAAAATTAATTGATGGACAATATTTGCCTTACATTTAATAGGTAAGTCTTCATAAGCAGAATATAAAAATAATTCCAATAAGTGTAAATATATATTTGATACTTCCTTTTTATATATCAAATACAAAGTCTCAGAAGCCATTAACTTTGAGGAAAAGAGAAGAATGGAAGAGTAGTATGAAAAGAGGTAGTTGTGTTCTCTCCAGATTGACTGAATCTTGTGCAGTGAAGAGCTTCTTGTATCAGTGAAGTTTGAAGGCCTTTTGAAGATTAGATTTCAAGCATCCTATGTCAAGTTTGAAACAGCTGTGAGAGTTCAGTGTACTTCATGGTATTTTTATAGAGCTAAAGGTCAGTTACTCTGGGCAGAGATATGGGGATGAGGTTAGAGCTAGACCATGAAGCTAGCTTCATGCTAAACTGTAGATTAAATGAGAAAATGCTGAATGTATTCGAAATAGAAGGATGAAACTTTTAAAATTTTGGTAGGGAATTGTGAACTTCTAAAGACAAATTAAACATCATCCTTGGTTTTTGATAACTTGTTTCTGGCTCCTTTACTGGTTAGAACTCATTGTCTAGTGACACAAACAGAATGTAAAAAAATATATATATAATACAGAGTAGAAGTATTTAAAGTATTTAGAAGCAAAGGACAGATTAGCAAACCCAACTATAGAAAGCATCACAAGCAAAATAACTTTTTATTTTGGGGCCATGCATATTTGGATGGTGAACTACCATTTGAACTTGTATGTGAATCCTAGAACTCCTTCAAGTCTCCATGGATGAGGAACATGAAAATATAGATATTCTATGGTGTCATGATTTGATGTTTTGGTGAGCACTTAATCATTTTCTGTATATCATCTTGTCAGTATGACTTTAGATATACTACTTCCTAAATTTGTCTTAAGCATATTTGAAATAGTTGAGCAATGAATATATAACTACTAGACTTAAGGATTGAATATTTGAGAACATATAATGAAGCTTATGTTATTTAGGAATTACTGAAAATGATCAGAGAAAGCAGACTGCTTCCTCACCATTTGTTTCTTTTAAAAATACAGTGCTTATTTCAAATTAAGCAAAATGTAAAAATGGATACCTATGAGATACTGGTGTTTATTGGAGCATACAAAATATATAACCTCAATTTTATATTTACTCTGCTGATGTAATTCCCCATTAACATTAACCATTAATTTCATTTTTTAAAAAAATTATTTATTTATTCGTGAGATACACAGAAAGAGAGAGGCAGAGACATAGGCAGAGAGAGAAGCAGGCTCCATGCAGGGAGCCATATATGGGACTTGATCCCAGAACTCCAGGATCACACCCTGAGCTGAAGGCAGACACTCAACTGCTGAGTAACACAGGCATCCCATTTCAATATGTGATAGTAGAAATGCTATATATTAAGGCAAAATTACAATTTTCTTGACAGGTTTTAAGGCTACATTCTTGCTTTTTATAAGTATTCTACCCCAAGAAAACTCAATACAGGAAACCTTAAGATATAAATCAATAAAGGAATATTAAAATTACAGTGATTCACATCTAGGATATGCAAATTGTCTGGATGTGATACATATGTATTGCATAATTTTAAAATATGGATAACTGGAATATCAATATTGAGTATCAGACCTTAGTTTAAAGGTCCTTTAAAATGCATAATTGCATTGTTTTTGTATTTATAGAATAAGCAAAAACTGAAGTATAAGACATAATGAAGGACATAGGAGAATATAACCTTTATTTCACAAAGTAATAGCGATTAACGGAACTGTCAAAATTATTTTCATTTGGAAACAGATGCTTACTCGAGAATGATCAGATATTAAAATGAAAGATGTTATGTTTTCTGCAAGACTGAAACACAAAGTGGGATTCTTAAATAAGATTTATATTTCCATTTTAGTCTCACGTTACCCTCTATTTTGTATATTCAGAATGATTAGTTCATGTTTTTATTCTGTTTCTAGGTGAAAATATTGTATTTCCTATATGGATCTCCTACAGTTACACAGCAAAAATATAAAAATTCTGTTTTCTGTTAAAGATTCTATAATATATTTTAAAAAATAAGTGCATGCACACGTTTTTTAACGTGCAGAAAATTTGCATTCATTTGCACTTTGAAATTGTCATCCACTCACATTTTCTCTACTTTTGTTACTTTTAAACTAATTTGCATAAAGCATGAAAGTTGCCCAGCTGTTCAGTGGAATACATTATTTTCTGCTTTCAAAGAAAGTGCAAGTTATATTTTCTGTCCCTAATTTAGTAGCCATTTTATTAAATTTCAAATTAAATGTAAATACCACATAAACCATTGCATGCTTAGAATGAGGAAAGGTGAGAAATTAAAACTCAAGTTGTGGAGTTCAGGGCTTTATGAAATGTAATAGCATGATAGATGTATATTTTTAATGTTAATATACTATTCCAAATATGTCACACAAAAGTCATTAACTAGGATAGAAAAAAGTTTACAAATAAAAATGATCATAGTTGAATAGATACATATTTTCAAAAAGTTTTTATGATTATGTCTCATATTTTAGGCCTAGAGAGTCTTCATACTAAACAAAGTCTCAGACATATAAGCTAAATGTAATTGAGCAAGTGAGTACTGGATTACAAGCCAATTTTCAGCAATTAACTATGTTAGGCATCTCTGTTATAATGCTTAGCAAATAAAACCTTTCGATTTCTGACACATTTCTTTCAATTGCAACATCTTAAAGGAAAAGAATGCCATAGTTAAATATATTTTTAAATGTTATTTTACTACTTGAAATATTATATTCCCAAAGGAATAAAAGTAGTACTTTTTAGGTCTCTTCATATTCAATTTATATTGTAAACTGTCATGTTAAAATACTCTGTTGGAAAATCTCAGCCATTCTTAGTTGAAAGAAGTAGCCAAAAATTTTGTACCAATTTTATATGGACAAATTTGTATATAGATAATTATTTCCTATAGCCATAAGTAAATATAAACTTAATATTACTTAATAAATATATATATATATATATATTTTTTAGCAGTGACATTCCCTGAGAGCTCCCAGGGCCCTCAGACTCCCCTCGGCCGGGTGGGGGCCTGGCCTCCCCGGGGGTGCCCCCTGGCGGGCTCTCCCCTGTGCTTACTAATACAAGTATTAAGTTAAGAGTATTAAGTTAAGAGTATTGTCCCTTGTAAAGTTTTGCGACAGGAAACAGATAAGAAAATGACAGTTTCTTGTGGGGGATTTTTTTGGCCTAGTAATCTGCAATGTCATAAAAAAATATTTTCTGAAACCACTTAAAATACTGGTAAATTCAGCTAATCTGTCAAGTTATTTAAAAGGGTAAAGTTTTTCAGTCATTTATTTTGATAAAAATTTCAATAAAAAATTACAGTTTTATAATACTTTATAATGTATCTACATTGGAAGAATTATTAGGCAATTCTCACAGGTTGGTTGTTGGTGTGCCAAATAAAAGTGCTTTAAGAAAATTATAAATGGGGATCCCAGGGTGGCTCAGCAGTATAGTGCCTGCCTCCCACCCAGGGGTTGTTCCTGGAGTCCCAGGATCCAGTCCCACGTCAGGCTCCCTGCATGGAGCCTGCTTCTCCCTCTGCCTGTGTCTCTGCCTCTCTCTGTGTGTCTCTCATGAATAAATAAATAAAATATTTTTTAAAAAAGAAAGAAAATTATAAATGTGTATGCATATAAAATTTATGAAATGGTATCAGATATCTAAGTATCTAAAGAATAATATATTTCAAAGCCAACATATCAGAAAAAATGAATTTAATGATGAAATTAGATTTTGTGAATGCTTCCTATAATAGATTTTATATTTAAAATATATGTACAAAACAAAATATTTGTATATGTAGAAAGAAAAAATATAGAGAATAAAAGATGTAACCTCAAAAAATTACACAAGAATCGGCAAATCAGAATTCACTGTGTACCAAAGGGTGTCTTTCATGTGTCTTTTTTTTTTTTTTTTTTTTGGTGTTTTAGGTAAAATTCCTCTCTGCTTCATGGAAATTGATTCAATTTTTAATTTTTACTTTCGTAATATTTTAACTTATGAGATTTAATAATTGCCATATTTTCCCATTTCACCAATTACTTTGCTTATATACATATTTCTATGTATATTATGTATTTCCAAACAATTTGAGAATAGGTTGGAGACATTATGACCTTCTATTCCTAAATAGATTTGTATTAAGAACAAACATATGATCTTACATAAACATAATTTTTCCAATTATAAAAATTAGGAAATTTAACATTGATAGATTTAATGGATACAGTTAAATCCACAATCATTGTTCTATTTTGGCAAATCTAATATCTTTTGTAGATATTTTTCCCAGGTCTGAATCAGTTAATAGAGATACATTATATTTTATAGTCATATGGGTTTGCTATTTTTTAAAGATTTATGTATTAGAGCACACATGCATGAGAGCCCATGCAAGTGAAAGTACAGCGGAGCAGAGGGAGAAGAGGGAGAGAATATCTTCCAGACTTCCAGCTGAGCACAGAGCCTGAAGTCAAGCTTGATTCCATGACTATGAGATTATGACCAAAGAATCATGACCTGAGCCAAAATCAAAAGTCAGTTCCTTAACCATGTTAGCCACCCAGGCACCCCTGGTTTCCTTTCCTTTTAAAAATATAGGAAGGTCCTCACCTTTTCTTTATTTTTAAATTTTATTAAATTTTTATTTAAATTCAATTTAGTTAACCTATAGTGTATTATTAGTTTCAGAGATAGAATTTAGTGATTTATCAGTTGCATATAACACCTAGTACTCATTGCATCATTGCCCTCCTAAATGGCCATCATCCAATTACCCCACTGCCCCACCTGCCTCCCCTCAGTTTGTTTCTTAGACTTAAGAGTTGATTATGGTTTGCCTCCCTCTCTGTTCTTATTTTTCCTTCCCCTATGTTCATCTGTTTTGTTTCTTAAATTCCATATATGAGTGAAATAATATGGTATTTGTCTTTTCTGACTTATTTTGCTTAGCATAATACCCTCTAGTTCCATCCATGTCATTGCAAATGGCAACATTTTATTCTTTTTGATGGCTGAGTAGTAAACCATGATATCTACATATATCATGAAATATATATATTATACACACACACATACATATACACACTACGGACATCTGGAGTCTTTCTCTATTTTGGCTATTGTGGACATTGCTGATATAAACACTTGATGCATTTGCCCCTTCAAATCACTATGCTTGTATCCTTTAGATAAGTACTTAGTCATGCAATTGCTGGATTGTAGAGTTGTTCTATTTTTACCTTTTTTGAAGAGCCTCCATATGGTTTTCTGGAGTGGCTGCACCAGTTTGTATTCCCATCAATAGTGTCAGAGGGTTCCCCTTTCTCTCATCCTCATAACATCTGTTGTTTCCTGATTTGTTAATTTTACCCATTCTGATAGGTGTGAGGTAGTATCTCATTGGGGTTTTGATTTGTTTTTTCCTGATGCCAGGTGATGTTGAGGATTCTTTCATGTGTCTGTTAGCCTTTTGTATGTCTTTGGGGAAATGTCTGTTTATGTCTTCTGCCCACTTCCTGACTGGATTTTTTTTCTTTTAAGTTGAGTTTGGTAAGTTCCTTATAGATTTTGAATACCAGCCCTTTATCTGATAAGTCATTTGCAAATATCTTCCCATTCCATCATTGCCTTTGCCTTTTAGTTTTGTTGACTGTTTCTTTTGCTGTGCAAAAGCTTTTCATCCTGATGAATTCCCCATAGTCTGTTTTTGCTTTTGTTTCCTTTGCCTTTGGAGACACATCTAATAAGAAGATGCTGTGGCCAAGGTCAAAGGGTTACTGCCTGTGTTCTCCTCTAGGATTTTGACAGATTTCTGTCTCACTCTTAAGTCTTTCAACCATTTTGAATTTATTTTTGTATATGGTATAAGAAAGTAGTCCAGTTTCATTCTTCTGCATGTGGCTGTCCAATTTTCCTAGCACCATTTGTTAAAGAAGAGACTGTCTTTTCTCCACTAGATATTCTTGCCTGCTTTGTTGAAGAATAGTTGATCATAGAGTTGAAGGTCCATTTCTGGGTTTTCTATTCTGTTCTATGGATCTGTATGTCTGTTTTTGTGCCAGTACCATACTGTCTTGGTGATTACAGCTTTGTAATACGGCTTGAAGCTTGGAATTGTGATGCTTCCGTCTTTATTTTTCTTTTTCAACACTACTTTGGCTATTAAAATTTCCTGGTTCCATACAAATTTTATGATGGTTTGTTCCAGCTCTGGAGAAAAAACGGTGATGGTATTTTTATAGAGATTGCATTGAATATGTAGATTGCTTTGGATATCATATACATTTTAACAATTTTTGATCTCCCAACCCATAAGCATGTGGTACATCTTTTTAATGTACCATTGGATCCTATTAGCTAGTATCTTAGTCAGAATTTTTTCATCCATGTTCATCAGGGATTATATGTCTGTAATTCTCCTTTTTAGTGGGGCCTTTGTCTGGCTTTGGCATCAAGGTAATGCTGGTGTCAAAGAATAAGTTTGGAAGTTTTCCTTCCATTTCTATTTTTTGCAACAGTTTCAGAAGGATACATATTAATTCTTCTGTAAGTATTTGGTGGACTTCCCCTGGGCTCCTCTCCTTTTCTTTGTCTTTCTTCATCTTAATATTATGTGGTCAAGTTATTCTGTAAAATGTTTCTCAAATGGTATGCTGCTCTTTCCTCATAATTACTTTAGTCATTTTTGCCTTAATACAGCAAAATTAAAATTGTCTTTCTTGCTGCTGCTAATTAGGCATGTGATATTAATTGTTACAATATTGGTGATTTTTTTACTTTAGGGACTTGGTTCAGTTCTTGCCACTGTAAAAAGAAAAACAAACCTTTGAATCCATAATAATATAAAATTTTGTTTACAATAGAGTGCCAGTTAATATAGGAGAAATCAGTCTTAGAAAATCATTGGATTCTAAAAAGAAAGATTGCATCAATCTCAAAGTGTCTCACAAACTTCTTACAGATTGAAGTGATAAAATCATAAAAACATTAAGAATAAGGCAAGGGATTAGGATCACACCTCTTACATTTAAAAATTTTACTGGGGATTCTAGCCATTGCAATAAGGCAACAAAAAGTAAATGTCAAAAAGATTGGAAAGAAATAAAACTAGCTTTCTTACAAGATGGTATGGCTATTTAAGAAAATCTCAAGGAATCTATAAAACAACTACTGACCTGGATATTTTCTTTGAAGTGTCTGTTTAAATTCTTTGTCCATCTGTTATTTGGGTTGATTACCTATTTTTTGGTTTTGAATGTTCTTTATTCTTGATTTAAGTCTTTTATTAGATATAAGATTGACAAAGATTTTAATCTGGTATGAAACTAAGGTCGTTTTTTTTTTTCTCTCTCACTCAACAATGCCTTTAGAAGAACAATGCCGTCTTATTTTTTTATGAATTTTAATTTATCATTTCATTATTTTTTGTATCATGCTTTGGTATCATATTTAAGAAGTATTTGCTTATTAAAACTCTAGAGTAGATAATGAATTATATTTACTGGTAAATTCTAACAGTGTAGCTGATAAATTGCCCATAATACTATTAGAGAAGATACAGTTGAGTGAGTACATTAGTGATTTCATTTTCAACATGCAACATTTGAGATACTTTTGTTACTTCTGGGATAACCTAATAAAAAAAAAAGTTGAATATTGGAATTTGGAATTTAGTCAAAGGTATAAGCTAACTATTTTGGAAGCTACAGAAATATAAAAGGATGCCTCAAAAAGAATTAAAAAATAGATTAAAGCATTAATTACCATAATTTAAGGTACAGATGGAAGAAGATATATAAGGAAGAAATGATAAAGATAAGAAAATGAGGATCAAGTCATGGCACAAAATTCAAAGGACAGAAAAGTTGAAGATATAAAAGCATTGAACATGTGAAATGCTATATGTAGAGGGGTCAATAAAATAATGAAATAGGAGATTATTAGAACAATTACAAAGTCTCTGATGGCTTGAACTGTAGCAGCTTAGCTGAGAAGGAACAGAAACCAAATACTACCAGGGTAAGAAGAAATATGAAAAAGGATATGGAGGCAGTGTGCATAAACTACATTCCAGATGCTTGAATTTAAAAGAAGTGGGATTATTACAGCTTATTTTTTTTTTAAGATTTTATTTATTTATTCATTAGAGACAGAGAGGCAGAGACATAGGCAGACGCAGAAGCAGGCTTCCCTCAGGGAGCCTAATGTGGGACTCGATCCCTGAACTCTAGGATCACGCCCTGAGAAGAAAACAAGGGTTAACTGCTGAGCCATCCAGAAGTCCCTAAAAGAAGTGGGATTTTAGTTATAAAACGAAGAGAGCTTTTCTTCTTGAAAGGACAGAGTTTAATATATTTAAATGTTGAACGGAGGGATCCCTGGGTGGCGCAGCGGTTTGGCGCCTGCCTTTGGCCCAGGGCGCGATCCTGGAGACCCGGGATCGAATCCCACGTCGGGCTCCCGGTGCATGGAGCCTGCTTCTCCTTCTGCCTGTGTCTCTGCCTCTCTCTCTCTCTCTCTGTGTGACTATCATAAATAAATAAAAATTTGAAAAAAAAAATGTTGAATGGAAAGGAAGAAAAAAGCCTAGTGTAAGGATTTATAGAGAGCAGAATCTTGGAGGAGGCTAAGGATCTAGGATCTAGAACACTGCTGGTGAGAATTTGCTAAGGAACATGAAAGCAATCCAGAAAGCAGGAAACTAGTGGTAGCTTCAGGTAAGTTTATAGGCATAGGACTGGAAAGTGGAGTGGTTAAGACTCTACATGAAAAGGAATTAGAGAACAGGGTGATGTTGGGGGCACAGCTTCAGGGAAGGAAGCTCATTAAAATTATGGAGTTGCTATTGTATACAGTGTGAGGAATGGAGTATAGAAGCGAAAAAAAATGCTGATGAATGAATTAGGATCAGCTGACATTGGCAATTTTTAGTGTGTGGTGGCTCCAGGACATACAATGTTTTGGTTTTGTGCAGTAGCCTCAAGACTTAAAGTCCTAAGTGGTGAGGAGAAATGACGGAAATTAAAAAGAAGTAGAACAATGTAGTAAAAATTACTGCTCCATTTTCTTTTGCTTTTCATGACTATAAAATAGGTTGTGGTCTTATATTTGAATAACTGAATAAAAAGAGCAATGGGTAACTTTTAGTAAGAGGTTATTATAATCATATACTATGCTATGCCCTTGGCAATTTTAGGCTTGCAGTAGGTAAGAACATATTCCTTATACTATTGACTCTAAAATTACTTTTGTACATGACCTCTAACATGTTTCTTCAGTCTGAGCAGGTCTATTACTGATCCTTCTTCTGCAAGATAAACTGTGCTTACAGACCTAGGGTGGTGGCTGAGGGTGGCTGAATACTGGCTGAATTAGGAAACGGGGTTGGGAAAATAGAGCTTGATCATGAGACTGGGGTGCCCACATCTATGCACATGCTTTTTGGGCCTTTCCTGGTGTGGGAATAGAGAAAGATTTGGGAAAAACTGTGGGGGCAAGTCATGGGGCTAGAGGCCTAAATTTGTACTCTTGTGCCAAGTGCCAAAAAAAAAAAAAAAAATAAGGGCTATTCTTATTTTCTGAATTAGTTTATCTCAGAAAGTTGGATGTCAAAGCTCCCATTCTTATCTAGTATGCAACACTATTTTTTGATACCTTCATAATGAGCTAGAACTTAGTTTTTGTTTTGTAAACCCTGATCACATGCTAACGATAATATGAAACAAGAAAAATAAAGCATAATGTCCAGAAAGGTTTTAGTAGAATTGTAAGGGATACTTGAAGAAACAAGAAGCATATTTAGACAGCAGAAGAGAAAATATTCTGTAGTATATCTGGCCTTATTTGTACTTAATGGGAATTCAGATTTGTCTGTGTGAACCAGGTGTGATATTAGGATTGGTTGATTTATACTCAGCAATTTGCATTGCTTGGTGTGCATGTGTTTCAGATGATTAGGAAGAAAGAAGTATGATTGCCTGGGGAAAAGAACTGAAATAATATATGTAATGAACCAGATGTGATGGCATGGCAAATCCTAGTCAGCCTTAGGGACAAATATCTGATGCTCATAGGAAGAGAGTTTTATTAATTATTCCTTTTGGAGACCAACTTTACCAAAGGATTGTTGAAATCTTGTCGTCATAGTCCCAAATTATGTCGTTCCACCAGTGAAAAGCACTATATTGAAAGGACAGAGAAGATTTTTTTAATGTAGATTTATTATTATTACTACTTCTACTACTACTATTATCATCACTCTTATTTTGTAAGAATGTAGAAGGAAGTCATCACTCCAGAGAAGTGACAGTGAGGGACTTGCAAACTAACACTGGGAGTTAAAAAGCTCTAGAACAGGGTGGTGAACAAGCTAGCATGGAAAAATGCATGAAAGCTTGTCACTCATATCCTAAAGACTCCCCTAAATACATCGAGGGAGAATTTTTAATGAATAGGAGATCTTGTGCTTTATAAATGGGTACTCAAGAGCCAGTAGTGTGTGTTAGTTAGTCGGTTATGAGAGCACATAAGCTGGAAGGGAGCAGAGGGAAAAGGAAGGGAATCTGTCAGGCTCCAAACAGGTGCCCCCTTAATAGTGACTTCACTATTACTAAAAATGAGACATGTTTGTTTTATAGATGAGGGACTGGATTTACTCTGTGTGGTTCTAAAACACAGGTCTGGGATCCCTGGGTGGCTCAACGGTTTAGAGCCTGCCTTCGGCCCAGGGCGTGATCCTGGAGTCCCAGAATTGAGTCCCACATTGGACTCCCTGCATGGGAGCCTGCTTCTCCCTCTGCCTGTGTCTCTGCCTCTCTCTGTGTGTGTCTCTCATGAATAAATAAAGAAAATCTTTTAAAAAAATAAAATAAAACGCAGGTCTGGAACCAAATTATGGATATTATAAAAGGTGCATTTTGGTAAAAGTGGTATGTTGTTTTCTATTTATTAGAGATATTGTAAGAAGGTCATTAATAGTAAATCAGGCAGAGGCAGGAAAGCCACTTGGCAAGGAATTATAGACAGGGGAGCCAAATGAAACACAGAATAAATATTAATGTTTTTTTCTAAAGCACATTGATATTAATAGTAGGGAGTTCTAAATTCTATGATCTTAACACATTTAAAGAAAGAATGAGAGGAAGCTGGACATAGGAAGAATTCTGGGGATGTAAGCAAATTTGAGGGGACATATTTTAGTGATTCAACTTGATAGAACTTAACAAAGTTAAGTTAAAAGTAAAGTGCTTATTTTAAAAGTATTTTCTAAAATGTTAGCTCTCTCAGGAACATCAGGAAAAGGCACACTGCAATATTTCTGTCACATTGCATTCCTTATTTGGAAGGACACTAACCCCTATTCATATAGTATCTTTCTTCATAAATTCCAGTAAGTTATTCAAGACAAAGATAGCATATTATCCTTGTAACAAATACACAAACCCTTGACTCATATGTGCATGCACACCAAGTACAAAATAGTTGAAATTTCATTAGGAAATCTTTTGTTTCCTAAACAGATTTATGGGTAAATGGTGGTAAATGAATGTTTGCACATTATTTGTATGTAAGGGTTAATATTTGAAGAGGTAGCAGGTCCCTTAACAAGGGATTTTTATTAATCAAAGCATGCCCATCTAATAACAAGGTTGGCATTTAACCTACATTTTCTTCTAAGAGTTTCATTAGTTTTCCTAGTTGTTTTTTTTTTCTGATCCAGTCTCTTACGAGTCTGTGCATGTGAGCTTACACACAGGCTGACATAGGGGTGGATATGTGTGCATGTATAAGATTCAGGGGATTGAAATGGAGTGAAGTGAAAAGAATATTCCCATTCTCTGCGATGAGGCATTCAGTCTGGTGCTGGGAGAAACTATTAAAGTTGATAGATCTCTCTTTCTAGAATAAAGGATAAAACTGCTTAGAATATAATTTTTTATTTGAAAATGAGAGCTTACTTCTTTCTATATATGTAGATTATGAATCAGCTTTCCTTTCTATCTGATATTCTCCTTAATCCATGCCTTTACCTTTATTATAAAAGAGGGAGAAATTCAAATGCATAATTGTTTCCAAAACCAAATTTTTGTTCTAATATCAAAGTGTTACAGTTCAAAGAAGTATGTAGAAATTACTCTGTCCTTTTCATAATTATCTAAGTGGCATTAGAAAAAATAAGACTTTTCTTCGTAAGTGATTACATTCTTTTTTATTCCAAGGTTTCACGGAAAGCTTTGCTTGTGTGAGTCAGCTCCTCAAAGCAAATATCATTTACAATTCATGTCATCTTTTCATCCCAATTATTTAGTTTCATTTCCTTTACATTTTAGTTCTTTTAACTTTTAAACTCAGATTCGTTTAGTCAAAACTGCTATAAATCTAAATCTCCCCTTGCCAAAAATTCACATGTACATGAGAAGACTTGGTTAACTTTTTTTCTCTTATAATGTTGTAAACCTCAACTATGGATCTGAGTTATTAGTCTACCAAGGAAGGAATGCAGCAACAATTTCCTACAGCTAACATATTTATGCATTATCTCATTGGTATTCAGGCTGATTTTCACAACTGTTCCTTTCAAATTGTTATGTCAGCAATCTGACAGTTTGAACATTCACTCCTATTTTATTTCCTATAAACATGACTGGGAAATAATTCTATTTTTTTTCTATTTTGTTATTGTTAGGCATGATTTTTCCTTCGTTATGGCATTGATTTTGAATTACTACATACATTTCTACCCTCCACTGCAAGTAGCAAGGTCAGTTTTAATATTGTTAGGTTTTTAACATTGTGTTTTTACAAAAATATATTTATTTATTCTTCTATTTTAAAATTTGTTCTTGTGCTTACTTTTTTATTTGAAATAGTTTAAGCTTCATAAGAAGTTGCACAAATAGTAGAGAAATTTCCTAGGTACCCTTCATGCAGCTGTCCCCAATGAGAACATCTTACATGGACATAGTACATTGTAAAAGCTGGGGATTTGACATTGGTGCAATGCTATTGCTCGAGTACAGATCTTACATAGATTTCACCAGTTTTAAAATGATCTCTTATGGTTTTATGAAAGTTTATTACATCTAGATTTGATGAACAATCATCACATTCAGGATACAGAAATTTTCCATCACCACAAAGAAATTCCTTCATGTTACCCCTTAATAGTCCTAACTGTCCCCCAACCCTTGACAGAATGGGTGAAGGGGAGAGAGAAATAAAAGCCAGTTTTTAAAAAGGAACCATATATATGCTTAAGAAACTAAAATGGCTATTATTTGCCTCTTGGATCATAAATAAACTCTAAGTATGAATCAAACTTTCCCTATAGCCAGTCTAATGTGTTCTTCATCCTTTTTAACCAGATCAACGTTTTATATTCCTATGCATACATAGCAGGTCTCTCTTTCCCTGGAGAATTGCCCGATTCCCTCTTGTTCATTTACAAAATCACTTACTTAGTTACCTAAACGTGTCACCACAAACTCTTCTTCCAATTTCCTTGTCCAGACACTGCCCAGGGTCATTCTTTGATTTAGAAAAGCTATCCTCTTGTGCCACGGTGACTCAATTGGTTAAGCATCTGCATTTGGCAGACATCATGATCCCAGAGTCCTGAAACCTAGCCCCACCTTGAGAGCCCCAGGTTGGGTTCCCTGCTCAGCAGAGAGCCTGCTTCTCCTCCCTCAGCCCCTCCCCCTGCTTGGGAGCCACATGGATAAGCTCCTGGTTTCCTCCCCTTTCCTTCCCCCTCCTCCCACTCCCCCTCCCTCAGTAAGATCTTTAAAGAATAAAAAAGGTTATCCTGGGATGCCTGGGTGGCTCAGCGGTTTGGTGCCTGCCTTTGGCCCAGAGCATGATCCTGGAGTCCCAGGATCAAGTCCCACATCAAGCTTCCTGCAGGGAGCCTGCTTCTCCCTCTGCCTGTGTCTCTGCCTCTCTCTGTGTCTCTCATGAATAAATAAAATCTTTCAAAAAAAAAAAAAAAAAAGAAAGAAAGAAAAATGTTGTCCTCTCCAATGGCCCTTCTATTTTGTCATGGTAAAACACCTTTTCATGTATTCACTCCCCTCGTTATACAGTGGAGATATAATCATTTCATGATATTAATAAAATTCTTTTAATTTACTACTTTATTTTCCCTTTATACACACCTGTTGGCAAAATGCCTACCATCTATTTCCTGTGCTCTTGTCTTTGAACTGCCAAGCACGGCTAGAGAGACTTGCAAAAGAGCAGGTCTGGACCACTATAAATTCATAATCACCAACCTCAAACTCAATTATGGTCAATCTTTTTGTTTTCTGATACACTTTACTTCTCAGTCGTTTGAAGAATGTAAACTTTCAACTACTACTGGTCTCTTCTCACCTCTAATTCCTCCTTCACCACGTCTTACTCTCCAAAGGCAAATTATTTTCCTGCTTCCCAAAGTAAAAGGTACCACTCTGGAGCTTTCTCATCTTTCATTAACAGATCTCTGGACTTGCCTACTTTCCTTATTTAAATGTCCTGTCTTGTTAATATCTCCACTTGGATGCTTCATTGACATTTCCCTGGCCCCCTGCTGCCAGCATGCTTAAGATCAGTTTTGTTTTGTTTTGTTTTTTATTTGTTTTTATTCATGAGAGAGAGAGAGAGAGAGAGAGAGAGAGGCCGAGGCACAGGCAGAGGGAGAAACAGGCTCCATGCAGGGACTCGATTCCAGGTCTCCAGGATCACCCCCTGGGCTGAAGGCAGGCGCCAACCCGCTGAGCCACCCAGGCTGCCCTTAAGATCAGTTTTGTAATCAAACAATTCCTTCATTCAAACCTCCTTTAGTTTCCCCACTCAGATGAAAACCTCAATGTCCACCTGAAACTTTGGTATCATCTTTGACGTCTTCCTATTTCTTATCCCAATTTTCAATTTATAACCAAGTCTTATAGATTTAAGTATTTAAAATACCTTTTAATATTATATATTCTCTATATTACATTTCACAAATGCAGAAAATACAGGAATTCCTTATTTTTGCATTACAAAGCACTCATTGTCCCTATATATGTTCATTAGCTATACATTCCTCCAAATGACTTACCTTGTTAATAGCTTATCTTGTAAATTATTTCTTAAATTTCTCCTGCACCATTGAAAATGTATATTTACATCATTGATATTTATTATTCTTGGCTTGGCCTAAAAGATAATTAATAAAATGTGAATGTGCTTATCATAATTATGGGTTTCTATTGGATATGATGCTTCATTGATATTGTGATACAACAAAAAATGTGTAACTTTGATAATATTTAAGATTGGCAAAATATGACTACTTACCTGAGACTTTGTTGTTCATTTGATCATTCTTTAGATATTTTGTATCTTTTTAATATTGCACAAATATGTTATCTCAAATCTTAGCAGCTAAAAGCAGATTGTAAATTAAGAAGCTTTTTTTTTTCAAATTAGTAATTAGGTCAGAATAAATCATGACTTTAGAAGAATATATAGACTTAGTTCAAAGCAAAAGGGATTTTATAAATTGCATTCCATTCTACTTTCATGGGAAATATTAGCAAAGCAAATGGAATGGCACATTTATAGTTGACTTTATTATGGATATAAGTATGTGAGGAGTTTTTTACTTTATATATCAAAATGAAGATTTTGGAGTAATGTGAATGCCACCAAAACACAAGTAATAAAAACATTTTTTACAAAGTAATACAAAAACATTTAGGCCATCTGGAAATTATTTGTGAGGGTGGGAAAGAAAGTTTTTCCAACACTCCAGCACAATCATCTGTACTTCCACTGCGTACGCTTCTGGTGTTTTTTCTAGGAAAATATACACTAGTTTAATCATAACGTTTCTGTGCTTTGGCACACTGTTTTTGTATATTGTAAAGTTATAATGTTTACATTTTGTTTACTATAAAATACAAAATTAGTTGTCATTCATAATGTACTTTATATTTTATTACAATTACATAATTTATGGATGATGTTCTGAGTGCAGTTAGCATCTCACAACTGACCTAGTTGAACACATAATTTGAAGTGACCGTTTAAAAATTCAATTTTATAAATTCTACAGGAAAATAGTAAGTAGTCAATTGCAACATAAATACAAATTCTATTTATAAAGGAGATTATATTCCTAGGGTGTCATCACAATAATAAAAACAAGTAGAAATCTTAAGCCCCCAAATGTTTGTTTTAATGTGATCAACCGCTTGATGGAATGCCAGTTTTATAATGAATGGTATCAATATGGATCTGTTTTTTTATTTCCATCCCTCCTTAACAAACTCACTATAGAGTCTTACAAATACTCTTTGTAATTTGCCTTCTAGTCTGTTACATGGGCATGATCAACTGTGAAGTAAAAGTACTACATTTAAAAGATGAACAATAGTTGACTTAGTCTTTAGTCAGTTGTCTGCCTCACTAAAATCATAGTGCATTTTACTTCAGCCACTACATTCTATTGCAAAAAGAATTAGACATAAAACTCTTTGTTTACATTTTTGTGTTTGTGAATATAAACATGGAGTAAAATAAGACTAAATGAATAAAGCTGAATATAGAAAAGAAAGCTAGATTATTTGTATATTTCCCCTCATTTTGTTTCATGTACCTTTTCAAGAATATATAAGGTATAACAAAGTATAAAGACATAATTTATTTCAATATTCTCTAGTTTAGGCTTGATCCAGTTTCCTATAGGATTTATTTTTCAGCTTTTATTTTTGTACAGTTTTATTGACAAATTGACAAAATTGTAATATACTGAAAGTATACAATATGATTATTTGATCTATATATACACTGAAAGATTTTTGCCAATGAAGTTAATTAATACATCCATCATCTCCTATATTTACTTCTTTGGTAAAAATACTTATGTTCTACTCCTAACATATTTTAGATTACAGTATTATCAACTATGATTGCCATGTTTTACATTAGATCCTTAGACCTTCTTCACCTTATAACTGAAAGTGTATACCCCTTAACCAACCTATTTCTATTTCTCCTAAACTCCCAGCCCCTGGCAACCAAATTTTTACGAGTTTAGTTTCTATGAGCTTAATTTCTTTGAGACTAAGTGAAATGGTGTAGTATTTCTTTCTTTCTTTTTTTTTAAGTATTTCTTTCTTGGTCTGAGTTATTATTTCATTTAGCATAATGCCCTCCAGACTCATCCATGTTGTTGCGAATGACAGATTTTCTTTATAAGGCTGAATAATATTTAATAATGTGTGTGTTAAAATTCTATATTACATCATATTTTCTTGACCCATTCATCTGTTGGCAGATACTTCTGTATGTTAGCTATTGTGAATAATCCTGGGATGAGTATGGAAGTGTACAGAAAATGGCTTTGTTTCCTTTAAGTGAATCCAGAAGTGGAATTGCTATATCAGATAGTAGTCTTATAAATTAATAATATAATAATAAAATAATAATAATCTTCAAATTGGAAGATCCTCTAAATTATTTTTCATAGTAACTGCAACAGTATATGTCCCACCCCCTAAACTGTATACACGTGTTTTCTCTTCTGTTATCTCTTATCTTTTTTTATAATATCTGTTAACAGATCTAAAGGTATATCTCTTATGGTTTTGATTTGCATTTCCTTGATGATTAGTGATGATCACCTTTTCATGTCCTTGTCAGTCATGTGTATGTTGTCTTGGAAAAATGTCTATTGAAGTTCATTGCTCATATTTTAATAGATTGTTTTTGCTATTGAGTTGTAGGAGTTTCTTGTATTTTTTTTTTTTTAGTTTCTTGTATATTTTGTATGTTAACCCCTTATTGAAAATGTAGGTTGCAAATATTTACTGTCATCGAATATGTTGCTTTGTCATTTGGTTGAAGTTTCCTTTGTTGAACAGAAGCTTTATAGTGTGATATGGATCCAACTGTTTATCTTTCTTTTGTTGTCTTTGCTTCTAGTATTAAAATTTAAAAAAAAAACTATAGCTAGTATTTGTGAAGGAATTTACTTGTGTTCCTCCAGGAGTTTTAAGATATCAGGCCTTAAGTTTAAGTGTTTAAACCATTTTGAGTTGATTTTTGTGTATGGTGTGAGCTAGGGGTCCAGCTTCATTCTTTTGCATGTGGCCACCCAGCGCTCCCAGCACCATTTATTAAGGAGACTATTCTTTGCCAATTCTATATTCTTGAGTCCTTTGTTGAAAATTTGTTTACTATATATGTATGGGTTTATTTGGGGCTCTCTATTCTGACCCATTGATTTTTGTATCTGTTCTTATGCCAGTAGCATTGTGTTTTGATTACTGTAAATTTATATTATAGCTTAAAATCAAGAAATATGATGCCACCAGCTCTGCTTCCTTTTTCAAGATTGCTTTGACTATTCAAGGTCTTTGGTGGTTCTATACAAGTTTTTTTTTTGTTTTGTTTGTTTTGTTTTCCTAATGTGAAAAATGCCACTGGCATTTTGATAAGGATTACATTGTCTCTGTAGATTGCCCTTGGTAGCTGGGACATTTTAACAATATTCTTCCAATCTATGCACATGGAATGAATATCTTCCCATTTATTTGTGTCTCTTCAATTTCTTCCATCAATATTTATAGGGTTCAGTTTATAGGCATATCTGTTTTATTGTTTTTAGGTACTTCACAGGTATTGCTTTGTTTTTGTACATCAGAAGTTTGTGGCAAACTTGTATTGAGTTAGTCTGTTGCCACCATTTTTTTCCAAAAGCATTTGCTCACTTTATGTCTCTGTCACATAATTCTCACAATATTCAAAACTTTTTCAAAAAAAAAAAACAAAAACAAAAACGAAACTTTTTCATTATAATTTTCATGATGATCACTGATCTTTGATGTTAATATTTGTGATTGTTTTCAGGTGCCACTTATCCTTCTCTTTAAGATGGCAAACTTAATATAAGTTGTATGTATTTTGATTGTTCCACTGGCTGGCTATTTTCCATTTCTCTCTCTCTTCTCATTCATCTCCATGCCCTGAGACATAGCAACATTGAAATTAGCCCAATTAATAACCCTACAATAAACTCTAAATGTTCAGGTGAAAAGAGTTCACCTGTCTTTCAATTAAAAGCCAGAAATAATTAAGCTTTAGCGGGGAAGACATGTGGAAAGCTGAGATAGGACCAAAACTAAGCCTCTTGTGCCAAACAGCTAAGTTGTGAATACGAAGGAAATCTTGAAGGACATTAAAACTGTGAGTCTAGTGAACACATGAATGATAAAATGAAATCACCTTATTCCTGGTACAGAGAAAATTTTAGTAGTCTGGAGAAGGTCAAACCAGCTACAACATTCCCTTAATCCAAAGCCTAAAACAGAGGTTTTGGGCCTAATTCAATTATGTGAAGACTGAGAGGTAAGGAAACTGCGGAAGACAATTTTGAAGCCAGCAGACGTTGTTTCATGAGGTTTAAAGGAAGAAACTACCTCCAGAACATCAAGTGCATGGTGAAGAAAGTGCTGATTTAGAAGCAATAGCAAGTTAGCCAGAATATCTACCTAAGATCATTAGTGAAGTTTGCTACACTAAACAATAGTTTTTCAATGTAGATGAAGCAAACTAATATTGGAAGATGATGCCATCTAGCACTTTCATAGCTAGAGAAGACAAGCCAATGTCTGGCTTCAGTTAGCTTTAAGCTAACTTTCCTGTCAGGGACTAATGCAGCTGGTGATTTGAAGTTGAAACCAGTGCTCATTCACCATTCTGAAAATGGTAGGGTCCCTAATAATTATGCTAAATATACTCTGGCTGTGCTCTATTAATGGAACAAAAAAACCCTGCATGACACACATCTGTCAACAACATGGTTTACTGAATATTTTAAGTTCACTATTGAAATCTAGTGTTCACGGGAAAAAAAAAAAAAAAACAAAGTAAAAACCTTTCCTTTCAAAATATTACTACCCATTGACAGTGCACCTGGTTGGATGGGATAAGAGTTCTGGGGGATGTACAAGGGGATTAATGTTGTTTTCATGCCTGCAAACACAGTATCCATTCTACAGTATCCATTCTGTAGGCCCCGGATCAAGGAAGAATTTTGACTTCAAAGTCTTATTTTTGAAGAAATGCCTTTGTAAGGCTGTAGCTGCCATTGATAATAATTCTTTGCATGGATCTGTGCAAAGTCAATGGAAAACCTTCTGACAGAATTCACCATTCTGGATGCTATTGAGAACATTTGTAATTCATAAGTAAAGGCCAATATATCAATATTAACAGGAGTTTCGAAGAAGTTGATTCTAATGCTCATGGATGACTTTGAGGGGTTCAAGTGGATGAAGTAATTGCAGATGTGGAAATATCAAGAGAACTAGAAATAGAAGTGGATCTGAAGATGTGACTAGATTGCTGCAATCTCATGATAAAACTTGAACAGATGAGGAATTGCCTCTTATGGTTGAACAAAGAAAGTGATTTCTTGGTTTAGCATCTTCACCAGGAGTAGATTCTGTGGAGATTATTGAAATGATAACAAAGGATTTAGAATACTACATAAACTTTTAGTTGATAAAGCGGTGTCAGGGTTTGTGAGGATTGACTCCCATTTTGAAAGAAGTTTTATTATAGGTGAAATGTTATGGAACAACATAGTGTGCTATGGAGAAATCCTTCATGAACGGAGTCCTTCACTGTTTTACTTTTTTTTTTTTTATTGCCACAGCTACCCTAATCTTCAGTAATCAACACCCTGATCAATTAGAAGCTGCCAACATCAAGGTAAGACCCATCGCCAGCAAACAGAGTATGACTGGCTGGGGCTCAGATAGTGCCGCATTTTTTTTAAACAATAAAGTATTTTTTAAAGTCCTATGGGTTGTTTTAGACATATTGCTATTGCACACTTAATAAGACTACAGTATAAACATAAATTTTATATTTACTGAGAAACAAATAATTTGACTTGCTTTATTGTGACATTTGCCTTATTGTGGTGGTTTGGAAATGAACCCACAATATCTCTCTGGTATGCCTATATAGATTTTTCCCCTCTGGTTAAATTCATTTCTAATAATTTTTATGCTATTATATATGAAATTAGGTTGTTTTCTTGATTTCTCTTTCTGATAGTTTACTAGTGTATAGAAATGCAATGGATTTCTGATGTTGATTTTATATCCTGCAACTTCACTGAACTTATTTATTCTGACAGCTTTTTGGTGGCATCTTTAGCATTTTCCATATTTAATGTCATGTCATCTGCAAACATAGGCAGTTTTACTTCTTCCCTTCTGATTTGGATGCCTTGTATTTCTTCTCCTTGTTTAATTGCTTTGGCTAGGATTTCCAGTACTAGGTTGAATAAGAATGGCATCTTTGTCTTGTTTCTGATCTTAGAGGAAAAGCTTGCAGCTTTTCACTTTTTGAGTATATTAGCTATGGGCTTGCCATATATGGCCTTCTTATGTTCATTCTAAGCACATTTGTTAGTTTTTATCATTAAAGGATGTTGAATTTTGCCAAATGTCTTTTTTGTATGTCTATTGAAATTATTGATTTTTAGCTTTCAATTTGTTAATGTGCTGTATTATACTGATTCTATGGATGTTCAACCATCCTTATGTCCCTGGAATAAATCCCACTTGATAATGGCATATGATTTTTTTAATGTACTATTGAATTAATATTGCTAATATTTTGCTGAGGATTTTTGCATCTATGTTCATCAGGGATATTGGTTTGTAATTTTCTTATAGTGTCCTTGTCTGGGTTTGGTATGAAGATAATCCTACCTTATGAGATGAATTTGGAGTTGTTCCCTCCTTTTCAATTTTTTTTTTTTTTTGGTGAGTTTAAGGATTGGTGTTGATCCTTCTGAAAAGGTTTGGTAGTATTCACTGGTAAAACCATCTGGTCCTGTACTTAAATTTTGTTGGCAGGTTTTTAATTCCTGATCAAATATTTTTACTAGTAATTGGTCTGTTCATATTTCCTATCTCTTCATGCCTTGATTGTGTAGGTTGTATAGTTCCAGAAATTTATCCATTTCATCCAGGTTTCCAGTTTTTTTGGCATATAATGGCTCATAGTAATCTCTTATCCTTTGCATTTCCATGGTGGTATCAGTTGTAATGATGTTTCCTCTTTCATTTCTGACTTTGAGTCCTTTTTCTCTTAGTACATCTTGCTAAAGATTTGTCTATTTTGTCTTTTTAAAAGGCAGTTCTTAGTGTTCTGAATATTCTGAGTTTATTATGGAAAGGATATGTTAGGTTTAAAAGGGCGAGAAACTTAGTTTAGAAGTGTAAAATGTGTAACTAAAATTTTTATACAGATTTCTATAAATGTAGATGAGGCATTGTATATACATATTTTCCTGGAAAACATTTTGTGTAAACTTTAGAATTTTTAATTTAAATTTTAAAGATAACATAAAGTTCTATACTTTTCACAGAGATGCCTCTATTAAAATCTTCCATGAGTATACTATATTTTTTAAAATTAACAAGTAATACCAACATATTATTATTAACTGAAAGCTATACCCTATTTAAAAATTGTCATCTGAGTGTTTTTTTTAACTGTATCACAATCTTATCTGGAATAGTAAAATACATTTAGTTATCATGTCTCCTTTTTCTCTTGTTAGCTGTGACAGTTTTTCACTTTCCTTGTTTTGGAAGACTTTGAGAATTTTGAATATACTGGTCAGGTATTTTATAGGAAGTTTGTCACTTGAGATATGTCTGCTCCTCTGCTCACAATTAGACTGAGTTATGTGTTTTAGGAGGAAGACTGCAGAAGTAAAGGGCTTTCATTCCATCATACTATCAACATTAATACAAATTACCAACATATTTATTAATGTTGATGCTAACTTTGATCAACCGGCTGAGGTAGCGCTTAAAGATTGCTCCACTATAAAATATCCTTTTTTCAAACCCTGTCTTTACACACTGTATTCTTTGGAAGGAACTCACTATTAGCAGCTATGCATAAGTAATGAAGAGTTTTGCTCAATCGGTTGAGGGCCAAGTTTTAGCCTCATGTATTTTGATCTGTTTTTAGGTGCAGACATGTCTAGGATTGTTATATCTTCCTAGATAATTGACCCCTTTATCACTGTAAAGTGTCCTTGAAAACTGACAAAATTCTATGTTCTGAAATCTGCTTTGTTTCTTTTAGCTATTGTAGCTATTAATATAGCTACTCCAGCATTCTGTTGGCTAGGCTATCTGTCACCAGATAGATGCCAAGACCTGACCTTTACTATCCACCGCTTATACTCACTAACCTTTGTCTTTCAATTTTCCTTAAGTTCTTCTTTTCCACTTACTTCTTTATTCAGGCAAATGAAACTCAGAAGCACCCAAGTGACAGAGACTTTGCGGATGAGATCTAACAGCCCAGACCACCCAGATCCTTTGAGCTGAATTTCCAACTTGTGCCTATGCAGATGGGCCATCGAGTTGACTCCTGGAATGACCTAGTTACCTTTACCCCATTATAATACTAAAATCTCCACTCAAAGAGGAGCCTCAGCCTCATTTACATAATATACGGTGAATGTATAGGCATGTTTCTTTAAAGCATGTGTGTTACCTTTTGCCCTCCTCTGCATACCATGACAAGAATTCCCTAACTAAATATTCATCCTAACCCTAAGCAAAAGGATCCCATTTCACTCTCTTTCAGGGGTCATGGCATTGGAAGTTCCCCATGATCTCTTTATCTGCTGCAAATAAAGTTTTTTTTGTGTGAGGCAATTCACCTGGTGTAGTGTCTGTAACTCACCAAGGAATGAACTCAAGTTGATTTGGTTACATTAATGTATTATACCTTATCCATTCCTCTACTTTTGAGCCTTTAAGATGGCTTACTTGTATAGTGTATATAGTTTTTGTTTGTTTGTTTGTTTGTTTTTTAGTGTATATAGTTTGATTATGTTTTGCTACCCACTCTGATAATTGGTGGTATCCATTAATGGAGATAAACCATTAATATTTTAAGTGTTTATTGATATAAGTGGATTTATGTTTACCAGGTTTTAAGTATTTTCAATTCATTGGATTTAATTTAGTTTTTGCATTTTCCTCAATTTCTGCTTATGGTTTTCTCTTTGCCTTTGGCTTTTTGTAGTTTGAATATAATATTAGTATCCTGTGGCTGCAATAAAAACTACCAAAAACTGGGTGGCTTAAAACAAAATCAGTCAATCAATCAATCAATCAATCAATCTCACTGTTGTGGAGGCTAAAATTCCCAAATCAGTTTTACTTACTGATCTAAATATTAGAATACTGGCATGGTTGTAAAGGAGGTTCTAGAGGCTGGATTGGAAGATCTGTCCTCTGTCTCCTCCAGCTCTGGCAATGCCAGGATTCCTTGATTTGTGGCTTTGTCACTTCAGTCTCTGCCATAGGGGTCACACTGTCTTCTCTTTTGTCTGTCAATTCTACCTCTTCATCTATTTCATAAGGTTACATATGATTGCATTTAAGGCCTGACATTCCCATGAACAGTGCAGGCAGATTCTTTTTCTCCATATTTTCACCGACACCTATTATGTCTTGTATTGCTGATTTTTAGCCATTCTGACAGATGTAATGTGATATCTCATTCTGGTTTTGATTTGCAGTTTCCTGATGTTTAGTGACATTGATCATCTTTTTATGTGCCATCTGAGAAGAGACACATATAGAAAAATATTTCTATGACTATTAAGGAGATCACTACTTACATTTTCTTCTAGGAGTTTTAGATTTCAGGTCTCCCATTTAAGTTTTGAAGCCATTTTGAGTTTATTTTTGTGTATGGTATAAGAAGGTAGTCTAATTTCATTCTTTTGCATGTAGCTGTCCAGTTTTCCTAGAACTATTTATTGAAGAGTCTTTTTCCCATATTCTTGCCTAACTTGTTGAAGATTACTTGACCACAAAAATATGGGTTTATATCTGGGTTATATGTTCCATTCCATTGACCCATGTGTCTGTTTTTGTGCCAGTACCATACTGTTTTGATTGCCATACCTTTTTAGTATATTTTGATATTTGGAATTTGTGACTTTGTTCTTCTTTCTCAAGATTGCTTTGTCTATTCAGGGCCTTTTGTGGTTCCATATAAATTTTAGGAGTATTTTTTCTCCCATTTAAGTTTTGAAGCCATTTTGAGTTTATTTTTGTGTATGGTATAAGAAAGTAGTCTAATTTCATTCTTTTGCATGTAGCTGTCCAGTTTTCCTAGAACTATTTATTGAAGAGTCTTTTTCCCATATTCTTGCCTAACTTGTTGAAGATTACTTGACCACAAAAATATGGGTTTATTTCTGGCTTATATGTCCCATTCCATTGATCCGTGTGTCTGTTTTTTGTTTTTGTTTTTGTAGTGCCTTTATAGGGTTTTGTATCAGAGTAATGTTGGCCCCATAGAAAGAATTTGAAAGCTTCCTTCCTCTTCTATATTTTGGAAGAGTTTGAGAATAGGTATTCATTCTTTTTTAAAGTGTTTGGTAGAATTCATCTGTGAAGACTGAAGGTCCTGACCTTTGGTTTATTGGAATTTTTTTTATTATTGATTAAACTTTATTGCTAGTATTCACTCTGTTCAAATATTCTATTTCTTTCTGGATCAGTTTTGGAAGATTATTTTTCCAAAAATTTATTCTTTAGGTTGATCAATTTGTTGGCATGTAATTTTCATAATACCGTAATCCTTTGTATTTCTGTGGTGTTGTTTGTATTTATTTCTGAATTGATTTGGAGGTTGGGAGCAGGTAGGTGTTCTAAAGTTTTATTTGTTGATCTTTTCAAAGAACCAGCTCCTGGTTTCATTGGTCTGTTCTTTTCATTTTTTATTCTCTATTTCATTTATTTCTGCTCTAATCTTTATTATTTCCTTTCTTCTACTGACCTTTGACTTTATTTTTATTTTTCTAGTTTCTCTATGCATAAGGTTAGGTTGTTTGAGATTTTTCTTCTGTAGGTAGACCTGTATTGTTATAGTCTTCATTCTTAGAACAGCACTTGCTGCAAAGATTTTTGACAGTTACATTTTCATTTTCTTTGTCTCTATGCATTTTTTGATCTCTTGGTTGAACCCTTCATTGTTTAGTATCATGTTATTTAGTCTCCAAGTATTTGTGTTATTTCCAGATATTTTTCTTGTGCTTGATTTCTGGTTGTGGTCAGAAAAGATGCATGATATGATTTCAATCATTTTGAATTTGAGACTTGTTTGTTGTCTAATATCTATTGTGGAGAATATTCCATATGCACTTGAAAAAAATTTGCATCTTGCAGTTTTTGCATGGAATGTTCTGTGTACATGTTAGATCTATTGGTCCAATGTATCATCCAAAGCCAGTGTTTCAAAAAAAAAACAAAAAACAAAAAACAAAAAACAAAGCCGGCGTTTCCTTGTCAAGTATGTGTCTGGATGTTCCATCCATTGATGTAAGTGGAATATTAAAGTAACTTACTGTTACTGTATTCCTTACTGTTAATAGTTGCTTTAGGGATGCCTGAGTGGCTCAGTGGTTAAGCGCCTGCCTTTGGCTCAGGACGTGACCCTGGAGTTCTGGGATCAAGTCCCACATCAGGTTCCCTGTGTGGAGCCTGCTTCTCCCTCTGCCTATGTCTCTGCCTCTCTCTGTGTCTCTCATGAATAAATAAATAAAATTAAAAATTTTTCTAAAAAAAAATAATAGTTGTTATCTGTGTGTTCTCTTACTGAGTGCATAAATATTTACAATTGTTATATACTCTTGTTGGATTGTTCCTTTTATCATAATATAGTGTCCTTCTTTGTCTCTTATGATTTTTGTTTTAAAGCCTATCTTTGTTTGATTTAAGTATCACTATCATTGCTTTCTTTTCACTTCCATTTGCTTGATAAATGTTTATCTGTTCAGTTTCTTTTTTTTAATCTCTTCAGTTTCAATCTACATGTGTCTTCACCTCTAATGTGCATCTCTTGTAAGCAGCATATATGTATTTTTTTAATCCATTCAGTTGCCTTATGTCTTTGATTAGAGCATTCAGTCTATTTACATTCAAAGTAATTATTGACAGGTATGTACTTATTGCCATGTTGTTTTAAAGTTGTTTTTGTACTTCTCTGTTCTTCTCTTACTGTCTTGTGGTTTGATGACTCCCTTAAATAATGTGCTTGGATTCATTTCTCTTTATTTCTTGCATATCTAGTACAGGTTTTTTTTTTTTTTTTTAAGATTTTATCTATTCTGAGAGAGAGAGAGAGGCAGAGACACAGGCAGAGGGAGAAGCAGGCTCCATGCAGGGAGCTCTATGTGGGACTCGATCCTGGGACTCCAGGGTCACGCCCTGGGCCACGGTAGGTGCTAAACCACTGGGCCACCCAGGGATCCCCTCTAGTACAGTTTTTGATTAGTACTTACCATTAGGTTCAAATATAGCATCTATGAACAGAGTGTCTATATTAAGTTGATGATTGTTTAAGTTTGAACCCATTCTAAAAGCACTAATTTTTTACCCAAAATTTATATATATATATGATATAATACATACATATATCATATATATCGTATATATATATATATGATATCACACATTACATCCTTTTATTTTGTAACTCTCTTGACAGATTCTTACAATTGATTTAGTGCTTTTGTACTTTAACCTCTGTACTGGTTTTACTTTATTATTTTATTTTATTTTATTTATTTTATTTTATTATTTATTTTTTTATTTTATACTGGTTTTAAAAGCAATTGCTACTTCTATTGTGTTTGTATTTACCTGTAAAATCTTTTAATGGTATTCTTACCTCTGATTATGGCCTTTTCTTTCCACTCAAATAATTTCCTTTAACCTTTTTTGTAAGTCTGGTTTAATGATGGTGAACACCTTTAATTTTTGTTTATCTGAGAAACTCTTAATTCTAAATGGTACTACTGGGTATAGTATTCTTGGTAGAGTTTTTTTGGTTGCAGTTTTTTTTTTTTTTTTTTTTTTTTTTACTTTTAACACTCTGAATATATCATTCTACTGCCTTCTGGGTTATAAACTTTCCGCTGAAAAATCATCTCATAGCTTTTGGAGTTTCTTTTATTGATAACTGTTTTCTTTGGCTGCTTTTAAAACTCTTTCTTTTTCACTACTTTTTGCTATTTTAATTATTACATGCCTTGGTGTGTAACTCCTTGGATTAATTTTATTGATTTAATTTTATTATTTTATTTGACTTTATGTATTTACTTATTGGTGCAGGGATCTCTGTGCCTGATGGATATGGATGTCTGTTTCCTTCCACAGCTTCGAGTACTTTTCAGCTATTTCTTCAAATGAATTTTTTACCCTCTTCTCTATCCTCTTTTTGTGATCCCTATAATGTGTTACTATATTGATATCACTGAGTTCCCTTAATCTATTTTCATTTTTTTTCTTTTTTTACTTTTCAGCTTGATTGCTTTCCTATACTGTCTTCCAGCTCACTGATCCATTCTTCTGGTTCCTCTAATCTGCTCTGATTCGCTCTAGTGTATTTTTAACTTTAGTTAATGAAAGTTCTTCATCTCTCATTGGTCTATTTTATATTTTATATTTTATACTTTATATCTCTTTGTTGAAGGTCTCACTGAGATCCTCCACCCTTCTCTCAAATTCAGGAAGTATCTTTATGACCATTGCTTTGAATTCTTCATCAGGCATATTGCTTATCTCTGTTTTATTAAACTCTTTTACTGTGGTTTTATTCTGTTCTTTCATTTAAGGGGCATATTCCTCTGTCTAATCACTTTGTCTAACTGTATGATTGTTTCTATGTATTAGGAAAATCTGCTACATCTCCTGATCTTGAAAGTAGTGGCCTTATGTAGAAGAGCTCCTGTGGTACCCTCTAGTACAGTGTCCCCTATTCTCCAGAACCAGGCTTGCCTATGTGGGTTGTGTACACCCTACTGTTGTGGCTGAACTTTGTTTGCCTTCAGTCCAGCTGGCTACAATGTCCCACTGTGCCTGCAGTGGGCTAGATTTGCTGTTAAGAGGCCAGTCAGAGGCTGTGGTTGGACAGTGTTAGCAATCAGATGAGATACCTAACATTAGCCTGTTTGCTGGGAGCTGTAGTCACACTAAACTATAGGGTACTTTCCTTGTTTTGTCTCCTGAGAGGCCTGCAGCCCAACCAAATATCTGCCCCCCAGTTCAGCTGTTGAGACTGCAGACCTACAGCATCCTTTCTCAGCCTTGTCCCCTGAGAGGATTTTGTTGGTGGGCAGGGCTGGCAGTTAGGCCAGATGCCTGCTGTGGCTGCAGAGGCACTGATTGCAGGACATTTTCTCTATACTACTATCATCTATAAGGTTTGGGTTCTGAATGCACTGGGGTGTGTGGTTATCTTTCCTTCTCCTCAGATACAGATCCCTAGAGGGACTGCTTGCAACATGAGACATGGCAGGAGCTGCTCCTACTACATGGGGCCAATTGGATAGGGCAGATTTGTGGGAGAACATGGGGGAAAAAGTTCACGGTGTTAGAAAGCTAGATGGAAAGCGTTCATGCTATTTCCTGTAGGTATCAGACTATCTAGGCTGGGACGGGAGAGAAATAGTGACTGCCAACCCTTTTATTCTTCGAGAAACCTCCTGAAGATCTCTGCACCTCCAGCATATGTTCTAAGATTAGCAAATAAATACAATTAGTAAGTAAATCTTCAAGAGGTTATATCCCAGGTAGTTTTTAAACTGCTGCTTCTATGCTGTATCTCCGTGGGGTTGTTATGCTGTCTCCTTTAAGAGTGGAGACTCAGTTTCCTATTGCTTGCCAGCTCTCCTACAGCTGATCCTGCTAATTTTTTAAGATACCAGGAGTTAAGCCCTGCTGGTTATAAAACCTCATGAAATTAAGCTCCACTGGTTTTCAAAGCCAAATGTTACGGGGGCTCATCTTCTAGGTTGGATGCACTGATGTGGCTGCTATCTAAATATGTTTGTGGGACCAGGTGAGCTTAGGATTCACCTATTCTACCTTCTTCATGGACGTCTGTCCTAGTTTTAGATCCACTTTTTTTTTTGTTTTGTTTCGTTTATATTCTTTTGTCTCCTTCGATTTCAGTCTGGGACATTTCTTTTAACCTATCTCCAAGCTCACTGATTTTATCCTTGGTCTTGTCAACTGTACTAATGAGCCCAGGACAGGCATTTTTCATTTACAGTGTTTTTGTTTACAGTTACACTGCATTTGTTTTAGCATTTCTTCTTATATGTAGATTTTTTTCATCAATCTACTTATGTTCCCAGTGATAGCTACTTTTACATTATAACTCTTAACATGTTTGTTAATCATGGTTAGGCTAAATTTCCTGGCTGATCATTCTGGCATCTGTGCTTTCAAACCATGTGTTTCTTCTTGTCTCTTGACATGCCTTGCATTTGGAGTTGAAACCTTCTATATTTTTGATTGGAGAAAAGATTGTGTTGTCATTGCTATTTACAATGATTAAACCACCACCTAAAAATGTACTGGGGGGATCCCTGGGTGGCTCAGCATTTTGGCGCCTGCCTTTGGCCCAGGGCGGGATCCTGGAGTCCCGGGAATGAGTCCCACGTCAGGCTCCTGGCATGGAGCCGGCTTCTCCCTCCTCCTGTGTCTTTGCCCCCCCCCCTATGTCTATCATAAATAAATAAATAAATAAATAAATAAATAATAAATAAATAAACAAACAAACAAACAAACAAATAAATCTTTAAAAAATGAACTTAAAAAATAAAAATAAATAAAAAATAAAAATGTACTGGAATTAAGAGAGGTTTAAAAAAAAAAAAAAAAGCAGTAGAGAGATGCCCGGGTGGCTCAGTGGTTCAGCGTCTGCCTTTGGCTCAGGGTGTGATTCCAGAGTCCCAGGATTGAGTCACACATCAGGCTTTCTGGATGGAGCCTGCTTCTCCCTCTGCCTATGTCTCTGACTCTCTCTCTCTCTCTGTGTCTCTCATGAATAAATTTAAAGAAAAATCTTAATTTAAAAAAAAGGCATACAGAAAGCCTAGAGAAGAGTGACTTAGGACTTAGGTTATGGTGGAAAAGAAAAGGTATAGATTAGAAAGAGATTATAGGATATATCTATTTCAAACAAAAATTAGGCACATGCTTTAAAAAATACTAGTTAGTGGTGTCTGACAATAAAATGTGTATTATCCCACACTTCATTCTTAGATTCTGTGCACTGAGAAGCTGACTTCTTTGGGATGGTTCAAGAATATCTCTTTTATTTTGGTTCTTGCTTGGATTCCACCAAAAGGAGGTATACGTCAAAGATGAGAGCTGGAGTGTATGTGAGGAGAGTATGTTTGAGATATTTGTCCCTTCAAGTTTCCTTCGGTAGAATATTTTATTAGAGGTCACCTTCCTGTTTCACAACCTATCTTTTACAATTATATAATACATTTTGCTCTCTCTGGCTTATGGAAACAACTCTTTCCCCTAACCCTTTCAGGTATAGGGGTGACAACAGCCAGCTTCCAACTATTCCTAAATCCAGGGTGATCTATTCATCTTGTTGATTTCCTTTATCCCTAAACCTATCTCTCTGCCTCTGCTTTATTTTGATTACTCCTTTTGAGTATACCCAGTGTTTCCTGCTGGGATCATGATAGCTAATGCAGTAGCACCTAGCTCAGTTTCTACCACAAAGAAGGCAATCACTAAATAGTATATTTGTTTTGTTGTTATAGGGGGAGGAAGAAGAGAGAGAGAGATGAAACAGAGACTATAGTACGAAAGGATATAAGGATTTGACCCTGTTGACTTTAGAATTCTGTGCCATAAGAAGAGTGAGAAGTCAAATACCTAGTTTGTCAGAAACATAAGAAAGATTGGATAAAGAGTTCACTGTGGGGCATGGAGATAAATGATCCATATGATGGGCAAAAAGTCAACATTAACATGCAACTGAAGAGGCCTGTTAAAAATAAAATGGCTAGAGAAGTGATTAGTTGAAATGTAAATTTGGGATTAACTCAGACATAGATGAGAAGCAGTGCATAATAAAACAAAGATATACTTATAAAATAATGTCATGTTTGAATGCTCAGAGAAAAATTAAGAGCCCATATATAGACAGGGAAGGATAGAAAGTGAACGTAGGTGATTCCATGTCAGAGAAGAGAAAGGAAAATTTAGGTTTTTAAAAAAATTGGTCTATAGTTTTGAATATTGCTAAGTTTGAGGATATCAAAAATCAAGAGCCTTTTTGAATGTAACTGCTAGCAATGATTGTTAATTTTCAAAGAATGGTATTTCTTAATTTTCACACCAAAATATCACTATAACAGAGGGAAACAAAACTATTTGGGCCTTAGGGTAGGGGTAAAAAGTGGTGGTATTATGATACTTCATCTTATTATCTTATCAAATTTTTAAGAAAAAAAAAAGGAAACTCTTTGCCACTAAAATATATCTTTTGTTTTATATAGAAAAATATTTTGAAAATACTATATTTTTTCAAGGGACATCCGTAACACATTACCACAAATTGGATGGGTCAACACAACAGAAATATATTCTCTCAGATATGTGGTGGTGAGCAGTTCAAAACGAAAGTGTAGGCAGGGTTCATTCCTTCTCGAGACTCTGAGGGAGAAATCACCCCATGCCCTTCTCCTAGCTTCTGGTTCTTGCTGGCAATCCTTGACATTTTTTGGCTTATAAATGCGTCACTCCAATTTGTTTCCATTTACACACTACTTTCTTATCTGTGTTGTGCCCAAGATTGCAAATCCGAGAAACCACCAAGGAGCCCACACCGATGCAAACACAGGAGGGTTGATTTACAAGCTCGAGCTTGGGTCCAAGTATACCCGACACAGCGGAGCAGGGACTTGGACCCCGAGGTGGGTGCCAGCTTAGTTTTATGGGCTGGTCTAGGGGACCTCCAGAAGGGGGGGAGGAATTTCTCAAGTTCTGTTTACATTCTGATGTGGGGCTTTCAAGGGCATTGAGCTCTGTTCTCACTCTGATATGGGACCTTCTACCACTGGCTTGAGCTCTGTTCTCATTCTAATATGGGGCTTTCTAGGGCGTTAAGCTGTAAGCTGTTTTTTCTCCTGTAACTGAAGTAAAGTTCAGCTCTTATTCACAGGGGCCTTGGATGGCTGTACTTGTGCTAAGGCTGAACTTAAAGTGGAATGGCCTTAATTTTCTTGGCCTCCACAATCTGTATCTCCAGGATCAGTTGCACTTTCTATTTAGGTTTTCCCCTAATCTAATATGATGTCATCTTATATCTACAAAGCCTCAAATCCCAAATAAAGTCACAATCTGAGGTTCTGGATGGACATGGATTTTGAGAGGCCATCACTCAACCCATTACTGCTACCCAATTATTTTTTTTTTCTCAGAAAAACACCTCTACTTAAAGTTTATGCTGTAACACAATTTACCATTTTTATCTAATTGGTGGCTTGATGATTATGGATAGTTCAGTAGGATAAGCAATAGCTTATATGAAAGAGAAAGGAACCAGATTTCAAAGTATTAAGGAATAAGTGAAATAAAGTTTTAAATTAGAGAAGTATAGAGCTCTTGGTCAGTGGCTTTAACAGTGGAAGGATAGGGAGAGGATGAGTAGATCAAGAGCTTTGTAGACGTAAAGGAAGGGTGCTTTTTGGAAGTGAGACCTAAGAATATTTTGAGGAAGAATGAAGATACTGAGTTACAAATAAATGAGTTTAAACTAAGATAAAATTGATAAGGTCTTAAGCAAACAGACAAAAAGTCACATCAAGAATAAAAGTTCAGATGTGTTGACCCTTTGCTAAGGAGCTTCTCTTTAGACACAAAGCAGTGGGGTGGGGGAGGGGCATATGGAATCACCGTAAAACAGAGTAGGGATGTGAGGGGAGATCCATCCAATATGTTGTGGCATCTTAGATGCCAACTTTTAAAAAACTTTTAAACATTTTTCCTTTAAGATGTAATATGTTGCAATCATTTATGACTTGCTCCACCCTGAGGAATGAAAAATAAACAAAAACAAAACATTGCATTTTGAATTAAATGGATTTTGTTGACTTGTGGAAAAATTGAAAAAAAAAATCAGGGAAAATGTTTTCTGTAATACTTAAGTTTGGGACATTTACTAATGTGAAGGGGGAAAAAAAAGTTCCTGTGAATTTTTACAGGAATGTAGCCATTATAGGCTCCCAGCTGCAAACTTTCTCTTCCATTAACAGCAAATAGGGTTTCTTGTTTAGGGCCTGTAAAGCAATTCTAATGATCTGAATAAGCCTGGAGGCCCTTCAAAAACTTTACAAGGAAAATTAATTGAAGATTCACTGTCCTTGGAATTTACTGCTATTGGCACTTAATAGCTCAGACAAATTCTCTCTCATATGTTTCTGAATTACTGGGGCATTTTAGCACTTTTCTCTTCAGTCATTGTTCTGTGTGACCACAATTATATCCATATTTATATAATCCCCCATGCCCTCATGAGTACCTATTTGCTATTTAATTTGTAGGAATTTTGAAGGATTATAAATTTAACTTAAGCTTTTTGCTGTCTGTATTATCACATAATATTCAGTGTTAATTGGCAATTGTTCTTTTTCTGATTCAATTATTTTGTTTTGAGTTGAGATTCTCTTAAGGAGAATTAATCTGGCATTATAAAGAAGAAGAGTAATACATAAGAGATACACACAACAGCACTCAAAGACCTAAAATACATTCTGCCCTTCTGGCAATGTGGCTATGTTCTCTCTTGCTATTGCCATCTTGCCTCTGATTATTGAAATTGAAAGACTAGAGTAAGATAAAGAGCTGCTGCTTCTCACAAATCCACTTACTGTGAACATTTAGTAGCTCTGTTTTCATTAACTGACGCCCTATGTACATTTTGGGTTTTATTGAGCATTCTATAGCCCTGAAGAGAAAGATCCATTTCATTCAAATCACACTTTACACCAAAATGTAAAGTAGTTGTGTTAATCCAAAGATGACAAAGACAGTACTGTATTAAAATCACCACACCCTAAACAATTATGACCAACATTTTTGTTTATGAATTAGGCTAGGTGTGTGTTTTTCCATGATTTAAGGTGACCAAGGCATTGCAATGATAATGGAGCAGGTCAAAGGCTCAAACAAAGTCTTAGCTTTCATATTACAATTCAGTTTCCTGCAGAAAGGGAATGCCCCAGGAGTAGACAAAGGACTAGTGGCCATGGTATAGCTAATCACATCTTTAGGAAGGGGTGCTGAGACAAGAGCCCCTGAAAGTCAGTGGCTGGGCAGGACCAGGGAGAAACTTCAGTGGTTGGTCTCCCGTATGCACAGATCAAAGGCTGCAGAGGATACATGTTGGCAGGTATGCTACTGGCCTTAGGGTACTCCGGAGCTCGGAGGACAAGGACCATTCAGGAGTTGAGCAGAATTTTTTAAATACCTTTAACTATTTTGCCAGAATTATATACAACACGATTTAAACTTACAGAGCTATTTTGAAACTACACATTTCTGAGAGTGTGGCCTACATTTCCAGCTCTGACTTAAGACTTAGGCAGAGTGTGTTTTGCATGACCTTTCTCATTTTGATAAAAAACGGTTTAAGAATCAGGCTGATTTCTGCCTAATCAGCAGGGATGTTGAGAACTCACTCCTACAGTTTCTGCTGACACTTATTTATGGGATTTGCTGATGGCAGATAAGAAGACATGAGAATGTGAAAACCCATGGGTGGGAGAGAGAAGAGTGGATAACAAGGCAGATGCACTATCTACTTAATTTCAGTAAAAACCAAAACTTTAAAGTTAAATGAAAGATAGAACTGAGGGATGTACGAGATAGGAGATGTGAAGTCTCATGCAATTTCAAAACTGATAAATCTCTGATTGGTGCCCAATAGAGGATCTTCCGCTTAACCACATAGCAATGTTCATAAATTCTTTGGCTGTGGAAGATGCACTATAAGAATATACACTCACATTTTTAAAACAAATATATCTGTGCTTCTGCATTTATCTGTGTGTTTGATACACCATCGATTTTTATTAACAAACAGTAAATTTTCAAGTTCCCATAAATGCTAGAGAAGACAAATCTATTTTATATTTTTATTTATAAATCTCTTTTTACATATTGGTTTATCAAATAAGCAAGTTTTTTTTTTTTCTTTTTGAGAAATTGTTAAACACATACACGAGTAAGTGAAAAGTATACTGAAGGCCCATATACCATTCTCACATATGTTGTTCTCAACAATTCTGTACCTTTTACAAACTTTATCTTTCCTAAACACCTGTTTTTTTGGGGGGGGAGTATGTCAAAACAAGTCAGGTCATGCCATTCATAATTCTTCATATTTATTTCCTAATGAGAATGACTCTGAATAAAAATTTACCATAATCACACCAAAATAAATGGATAATTATCATCTAATAATTATAAAATTCCCCAACTCAAGGATGAATTTTACTGTGGGTTTGCTCACATCACACCTTTCCTACAATTTCCATTCATTGCCACACTGCATTTGATATTATCCCAAAGTCTAATTTGTATTCTAGAGTAGGCTGTGTGTGTGTGTTTGTATGTGTGTACATGTACATGCATATAATGTAATTGAAAACCAGGTCATTCATACTATAGAATAACTCACACCCTGGGTATGGCTAGTTGCTTTGGCATGGTGCATTACCTTATTCCTCTAATCCTTTGTTTCTAATAAAAGGATGCTTGATTTACAATCTTGTTTAATTTTTTTGGTTAGCAACAATGTTTTTTTTTTCTTTTTTAATTTTTTTTAATTTTTTTTTATTTATTATTTATGTATTATAGTCACAGAGAGAGAGAGAGAGAGGCAGAGACACAGGCAGAGGGAGAAGCAGGCTCCATGTACCGGGAGCCCGATGTGGGATTCGATCCCGGGTCTCCAGGATCGCGCCCTGGGCCAAAGGCAGACGCCAAACCGCTGCGCCACCCAGGGATCCCCTAGCAACAATGTTTTACAGGTGCTTCTGTGCACTTCTTACCAAATCACTTTACATGATGCATATGAAATCTATTTGTTCTACTTTTAATATTAAGTTATTGTTTACCAGGATCATCATTATAAATTTCTCTGACATTTCATGTAATTGCTTTCAAATCCAGATTTCAATGGAGACTGATGATTTTTGTGGAGTATCATAATGAACATGAACTGATGGTATATCATGTATACATATGCCAGCTGTGTTTTTCAAAATACTCCACTGCAGATGGCAGAGTCTTGCTCGGGAACACTAGAGTTCTGCCTTGTGTTAGTAAGACATTGGGTCTTGCCATAAACTCCACAAGGTGGGCTTTATTACCACCAATACTGCTAATGTTATTAGGTTTGCTATATTAAATGGCCCACGTATCAGGGCTGCTTATTAGCACAACCTGAACCAGCTGCTAATTCCCTTTCCATCTTCTTGCACAATCCATACAATCACCCATTGATATCCCCTGATATATAGATCAGTGCAATATTTATAGGTGTGAAGTATTCTTCCTGAAGGATCCTGTGAGATGTTTTTCTTCCTTAGATTTATATTTGTTCAATTCATGGACCTACGGCAGAATACTTTCCTTCTCTGGGCTCTGATCAAAACTGGCAGCCACTCATGTTACCGGGCACAAGATTATAGTAGTACCCAAGTATAAAATGCATTGTCTACAGGAACCAGAAGTCTAATGTATACACTTTTTTTCTCCATGTGTAATGTGTGAAGTAACATACTTTGGGAGACGTGGTGTGGTGGTGACATGTTTTAGGATGTCCAAAACCAATGGACACCTAAAAATGTCTGAATATTTGTAAAGTTCTTAGGATTTAACTCCTACCCTCTGAAGTCCATATGTCCTACCAGGGCAATGTAATAGCTACTTCTTGCCCAACTAGTCCAATTAGCATAAATTCATCAATGTAGAGGACTGGTATGCTATTCTGTCCCAAGTATAGTTGGCCCAGGTTCATTTAGTCTGTACCATGACTAGATGGCAAAGCTATAATTCTGTGAAAGACTGAAAATGTAGACTTTGATCCATTCTAAGTGACTGTAAATTGTTTCTGGTTATCCTGTTAGACTGGGATAGATAAGAATGCAGTCATCATTTAATGGGCACATACCAGGTACCCCAGGATATCTTAAAGTGCATTACTATAAAGCCACAGCTGACAAACAGCTTCCAGTATGTAGGTGAGTATGCAATAATATATTCTTGTTATGTTTCTTATAAAGACCCAAACACGAATTACATAGAGAAGGAATGGGGACCACCATCTCTGCCTCCTTTAGGTCTTTAAGGGCAACATTTACTCTACTAATCCTCAAGAATGTGATATACACAATAGATTTTGATCTTGGCCAGAAATGAGAAGCAGATTCAGATCTTTCCATTAGACTTTCCCTACTTTTCATTGATTTTTGACTTGTAATTAAAAAAAATTTAAGGCATGGATGGTCCCATCTACCAGATACATTCATTTTATTCATACAGAAATTGATGAATTGTGTGCCTGGATGCAGTAGGATGCTATAAAGTATACTGAGCAAGTGGTACATTAACTACCTGGCTCAGATATTGTCCCACTATAAATTGAGGCTTATTGATGCTCAGATCCTTGGATATCGGACCTTGTGAGCAAAAATCCTATAATACTGTTAGTGTTCCTCTCTCCCCAACAAGTAAGTACATAATTGTTACAGATTCTGTTAGGGAAGAAATTTAAAATCATATACAGTTTTCATAGTACTGCAAAGTCCTTGATACTGGAGTCATGATCTCACTTTTAGGAGTAGGTTCTAGTTCAAAAACCTACTTAGCTTCAGAAATTTGGAAATGAATAGTGTCTTTGATTGGAAGTGATGCCTTTAACCTCTAAGTATTCATCCTTGATGTTGTTCTGGTTGTATACATTACTACCATTCCTAGTTGTTGATATATTTGCCTCCAGGGTTGCCATATTCAACTGACCATCTCCATATCTTTCTGCAAGTCAGGACTCATTGGCCATTACTCTTCTGCTAAAGCATAATTTTGTGTACCTTGATTCGAATAATAAGCTATACTTTTCACACATCTCCCTAACTCTTATTTTAGGATCCTATGATATTAATTATATGGTATATAGTCTAGTTCTATCATTGTCTTGTATCAGTCCTAACCTACAAACCAGGAGTGTTGTACTTCGTCTTCATGCTGGTGCTCTTCTTATTAGGGCATTCCTTATTACTTTAAAAAATATTGTATCTCATTGGCTACCTATGGAACATATTCATCTGCTAGGTTTTCTGGGCTTAAATAGCATATCCATCCTATAAAAATGATTTCCCCATGCTTTTTGATATCTGCCATTTCTGAGTTCATGTGGAATGTGTTCCAGCTTTTTCATTCTAAGAGCTACTCTAAAAGAATGTTTACCTTTTCTCCCAACATATTTACCTGGTTGTTAAGTGTTATCCCCTAGGTGAGTGCTTCCATATCAATATTTTTCCTTATGCAGCTTTATATTCTGCTTCCCTATATTTAGTCCTCCCAAAAATCTAGTTCTGTATTCAGTTTCCCATCTTATGCTAGTCCCATGTTGGCTATCTCTGCCAATGAATACTGTATTGCCTTAAAAAGCACAAGTATGTTTTGATTTAGTCCTAGTCATTGGCCTAGTGGGCATGAGAGAACAAAGGATAGATTTTGGGATCATGACCATGTGTTGTCTTGCAGGTAAGAAGCAATAAGCACTCTTCTGAAACAGGGTAAATGGGGCTGCTTCTGTAGACTTAAAGGATTCAGGAGATTAAGGATTTAAGATTTTTGAGTGAATCAAACCATTATTTCTGGGTGCTTATCCTGTATCTTAGAGTCTCATTAATCTCCCTTCAGGATCCTTACTCAGCAAAACTAATTTGCCCAACTTGAGACTTAAATTCTGGAGCAATCTGCTGTTACATTCAAGTCTTTGCCTATGTTTTCCCCCTTTTTATTTTTGCCATGTAAAAGATAGAGGGTCAAAAAAAAATAAAAAAATAAAAGATAGAGGGTCTTTTTATATAATGTGGCAGTTTAAAATAATGTTATACTCTTCCTATTAAAGGTGGTGACTATGCCCTTCTCCTTGAATCTGGGTGGGGTTGTGATTATATTATCCATTAGAGCAAGCAGAGATTAATGCTATGTGATGTCCATCTTCTGGGAAACTCCTTTTGGAGCACTGAGTTATTATTTAAGAAGGGATTACCATGGGACTCAGTGGTTAAGCATCTGCCTTTGGCTCAGGGTGTGATCCTGGGGTCCTGGGATCAAGTCACTCATTGGGCTTCCTGTGGTGAGCCTGCTTCTCCCTCTGCCTCTCTCTCTGTGACTCTCAAGAATAAATAAATAAAATCTTAAAAAAAAAAAAAAAAGAAGGGACTACCCTGACTCCTCCATACTATAAGAAATCCATGCCACGTGCCGTATGAAATGGCATGGATAAGAACTTTGGTCCTCAGTCGCACTTGAGACAAATTGTTGAGTTATCCCAACATAGCATTAGATATTTGAATGAAGATGTATCCAGATGATGACAGCCTCTGGATCTTGAGTCATACTCTTGCCAAGTTTTCACATAACTGTGGCATCAACAAGATATCCCTCCTCTATCTGAGATACTCCTGACCAGCAGAATCTATGAACCAGTGTAATGAAATGGTTGTTGTAAACAACTAAGTTTTGGTGTAATTAGTTATGAACGAAGTTGATAAACAGAATTCAGTACCTGAAATACATAGCATTATCTTTAGGATTAGATAAGCAAAAAGGTTGAAAGTACTGAGAGATAATGGATAGCTACAGCCTGGAAGAAAGTGTGAAGGGTTTAAAGTGAGAAGAATGCTGTCAAAAGCTGGAGGAAAGGAGACTTCTTTTATGTCATGGCATAAAGCTTTGTAAAACTCTTGCCTGTATTAATGTAGAAAGTAGAATATGTAATAATAACATGACTGCTGTTAAGGGCATTTCCAGACAAAATGTTAAAAGTGCCAACTGGTTCTTTTATTTTCCTTGATAAGAACAGATAGAATAACAGAAACTAAAAAAGAAATGTTCAATCTTAAACGACATTTAGAAGGAATATAAATTTTCAGCCCCTCCAATCAACAAAAGAATACCAAATAAAGAAATGTATTTGGATAAAAGATAAACACAGGAAAAAAATGAAATCCTCAGAAAAATATAATACCTAATAGAAACATTTTGATGGATAGAAAAAAAAAACCTGAAAGTGATGTAAAAAAAATGGTATGCCTATTTAGTCCCCATTAAAAATAGAGCTCTTCAGAGTATCTTAATATTGAGGACATGGCCACTCAGCATCTTTACAGTGAGCCAAAAACAGACAAGAACAAATCTTGAAGAGATTAGTTCATGTGGCTTTTGTCTAATAGGATCAATTAGAAATTGATCTTTGGAAACCCAAACATGATCTTGAAAGGATTTTACTTGTTTGTATACTCTCTCTCTTTAGATCCAAAGAGCATATAGACTTTTAGATCCTTAAATTCTGTGGAATTTTGCTGAAACCATAGGAAACTCTGTGGAAATGGAATAATGACTGAAATGGAATTAACCAAGAGCTAGAAGTCCTGAACAAAATGCCCTAAAGAATCAGTTATACAGAATAAGAATAATCTCTAACAAAGGAACTGACCATTGGCTCCTTGTTCAATTTCAGAATTACTATGGACTAATGACTTCTATGTGCCTCTCCCATCCTTCCCCCCATTTGAATAGGTTTCCCTGTTTCATGATAGTACTTTGGAATATATAGGACAACTAGTCTCTTCAGTGTGCAGATTTTCAAGTGCAGGTATTTCATACCCTAAACACTGTACTAAAGGAGCATCATCTGCATATAGATTTGATAAATTGACAATATCCAGGACTTTTAGCACAATCCTGAAGTCAAAATGAGAAGAGAATTGGGGGGATTTTAGAAAGGGGAGAGTGTATTTCACATATGGAAAAAATAGAAATAATTTGTTGCAAGAGGGTGATTGTGGAAGTTTTAAAAAAATGATTGTAAGTTCTTGGACACTTCTCTGCTGAGAGGGGCGGGGATCTATATCACGTACCTTTCTATCTGACTGGGCTTGTGTCTGCTTCAACTGGTATAGTGCCATAAAAGTTACTCTTACTTCTGAAGTTAGCTATACAATAAATTGCAGTTTCTGCCTCATGTCCTGGGATACTAACTTTTGGCACCTTAAACCCCAATTTAAGAAGTCTGATTACTCTAAGGCCTATATGCTGTGAGGAAACCCAGTCCACAGGGATAGCCCATGTCCACATAGATAGCAATTTTCTGAGCTGAGCCAAAATTGGATGTCAACCCAGCTTAGGTGCCAGACATGTTAATGAAGACACCTGCAGATAATTCCAGAACTCAGTCATTGCATTAATCCCAGCTGTTCTGTCTTCCCAGATACTGTGGAGGAGAAAGTCATCCTTGATATGCCCTTTCTGAATTCCAGACCACAGAATCTGTGAGCATAATAAAAAGGTTGATTTGTACCACTAAGGTTTTGCAAGATCTGTTATGCTGCAATAGTAACTGTAACATATGTTGCCAAGGAGGCCCTCTGGCTTTCACACTTAGCATTTAATTGATGATTAATGGCCCTGAGGAGTTTTTCATTATCTTTCTCCAGTGCAAGGTTCAGTAAACTAAAGCCCCAGAGCCAAATCTGGCTTATGTTTGTTTTTGTAAAGACTGAGAGCCAACAGTGGTTTTATATTTTTATAGGATTGTACAAAGAAACAAAAACTAACAAACAAAAAGTAAAAGAAAAAAAGAAATTACTACAGAGACTCCATGTGACCCTCAAAGCCTAAAATATTTACTATCTGGCCCTTTACAGAAGATGTTTACTGACTCCTGCTCCACAACACCATTTACCCAAGCAATAGCAAGCCAATCCCATTGTCAATATAATTAAAATTTCTCATATATTACTTAATTACATACTACATTACACCAGCTTTTTAATTCCTTTCTCCAGTTTTATGTTGTAGTTTATTTACCACCACTGTCAAGTTTCAATAGCCATTCATGATAAGAACTCTCAGCAAACTAAGAATAAACAGGAACATCTTCAACCAGACAGATAAAGGATGTCTATGAAAACAAAACAAAACCCTATCAGTAGCATTACATTTTCATGTGAATGATTGAGAACAAAATATGAATATTCAATCTGACCATTTAAGTCCTAGCCCTGTGATAAGGTAACAAAGTGATTTAAAGGCATATAGATTGGAAGAAGTAAAATTTTTAATATTTGTGGACATATGCTTGTGTTAGTAAAAATCCTAAATTATTTACCTAAAAGTTACTTAAACTAAGTGAATTTCACATCAGAGAATACAAAGTAAGTCCCCAAATTACATTTTAACATAAGCAAAAGAAAAAAAATAAATATGTTTAGGATTTGTACACTAAAATTATAGAGAACTGAGAACTTTTTCTTTTAAACTGAGAATTTTTAAAAATAAACTTAGAGATACAGTGTTCATGTACTGGAAACCTTGATTTATAGGCTTAATTCATCTATAGATTTGACAATGGATTTTATTTCAAAATTTTGTCAGGCTTTGTATAAGAATTGACAAGCTGATTCTAAAAAATAAATAAATAAATTAAATTACTTGCAAAAACAAATTACCCACAATTTGACATTACGATTTTGAAAAAGAAAGTTGTGAGAAAAATATAAAACAAGATTAAATCAGAGAGGGAGACAAATAATAAAAGACTCTTAACCATAGGAAACAAACAGGTTTTCTGGAGGGGAGGATGGGAGTGGGAAGCAGGGTAACTGGGTGATGGACATTAAGGAGAGTAATAATATAACGAACATTGGGTGTAAGACTGATGAATCACTGACCTCTACCTCTGAAATGAATAATACATTGCGTGTTAATTAATTGAATTTAAATTAAATTTTTAAAAAGTTGAAGTAATTCTAATTACTTGATTTCTAAATTTAAAATGTATGCCTGAGAGGCTTAGTGGTTGAGCATCCTCCTTCAACTCAGGGCATGTTCCTGGAGTCCCTGGATTGAGATCCACATTGGGCTCCCAGCATGGAGCCTGCTTCTCTCTGCCTGTGTCTCTCCGTCTCCCAACCTGTGTCTGTCATGAATAAACAAATAAAATGTTTTAAAAAACAAAAAACTAAAAAATAAACTTAAAATGTAATCTAAACAGTATGATATTTCTATTTGGATAAACTTAGGACAAAGAAAAACAAAGTCCAGAAAATATATAGTCAGTTGTTTTGAAAATAAGTGCCAAGATAATTCTTTGAGGAAATAATAAGTTTTTCAATATGTTTCTACAAAAATATTATTTATATATAAAATATAGAACATATGAACCTTGACACTTATCTCACACAATACCATAAATGAATTAAAAGGGACTAAAAGCATTAATAAAGAAATAAAAGAAACATTCTAGAAGAAAATGTAAGAAAAATGTCCATAATTTTGAGCCAGGCAAAAATTATAAACACAAAAATGTTAATTACAAAAGAAAAATAGTGGTATTGGATTTCATTGTTAAGAACAAGCATAAAAGAAACAAATGTTTTTCAAAAAAGAAAATTAAAGGGAAAGCCACATATAGTGAGAAAGAATATTGTGAATAAATCTCACAATAGACTTTTGTCCAAATTAAATAACTATTATAGCAATAGCAAAGTCAAAACTTGATAAAAAAAAATATGCAACAAATCAGAACAGTTACATCATAGGATTACACATGCAAATAACTGATAAATTACTAATAAGTATAAATATTTACCATGTAAATTAAGTATTACTACCCAATCCCTGAAATGGTCAAAATTAAAGAGACCAACTTCACTTCATGTTGGCTAATGTGTGGGACAACAGGGATTCTCCAACATTGCTGGCTGTAACGTAATATGGTACAAATACCAGTGCCAGCTTCACAGGAATATGGCTAGTCCAGGGACCCAGGGCAGGTTTCTACCTCAGAAGAGTCTTGTGTTTGGCTTAAAATTCTGCTGTCTCATCTTGAAATTCGTTGTTTTTTGTTTTTTTTTTAAGATTTTATTTATTTATTTGATGGAAAGAGAGAGCACACAAGCCAGCAGAGGGAGAAGAAGCAGGCTTCCTGCCAAGTGGATCCCAAGACCCTGGGATCCTGACCTGAGCTGAAAGACACTTAAACAACTTAGCCTCCTGGGTGCCCCTCATCTTGCAATTCTTAATTTTTGAACAAGAGATCTCAAATATTCATTTTGTACTAGTCCTCACAAATTTATGTAGTTGGTCCTGACAATCATTTTGGTATACAAATCAGTTTCTTATAAAGTTACACATACTTGCTGTATGATGTAGTTTTTCTACTCCTAGTTATTTACTAAAAAGTAATAGGTACATAGGTCCTTAAAGTAATTTTTAATGAATGTTCAAAGCAGTTTTATTCATAATAGCCTCAACTTCCAATAAAAAATGTAATAGGCCTTCATAATGGAATACTAAGTAGCAATAAAAACAAATTATTGACCAATGGAGCAACATGGATAAACCTCAAAAAACATGTGAGAGAGAACAGCAGATGAGACTACATGAATATATTTCTCTAAAATTCTACAACAAACAAAACTAATCCAAAGAGACATCAAATGGGCGATAGCTTCATGCCAAGCTTTGAAAGGTACACAGATTAACAAGGGAAAAGGAAAGAACTTTGGTTGGCCATAAAAATCATAGATCTACATACTGTAGATGATTACAAAGGCGTATGCATCTGTCAAAACTCATCAAACTGTGTTTTTAAAATGGTTCAATACATTTGATTTTTAAAACAAAAAACCAGAAAAGTCCTTAAAGTTAAAAGTGAAATGAAACAGTGTACAAGTGATGACCTGAGCTAACAGGAAAGCTAGTAAGAAAGTAGATACTAGGAGTTCTCATCCCAAGGAGGAATTTTTCTTGCATCTATATGATACAATGGAGAGTAACTAAACTTGTTGTGGTAATAACTTCACAATATTTGTAAATCAAACCAACATGCTGCATACCTTAAAATTATACAGTGATGTATGCCAATAATTTCTCAGTAAAACTGGAGGGAAAATAAATTTGAAAGCATAGTCTCAGAGGAAAAAAAATAACCCCAGAGGTTTTGAACAATTTGATGGTAAACAGTTTAGAAATATGAAGAAGAAAAAAAAAAAATAAATAAATAAAATAAAAAAAAAAAGAAATATGAAGAAGACAAAAAGAAATCATAAAACTACAAGAGATCTTGAACTTTACCTGTAAATTTATTTTATTTTTTAAAAGATTTTATTTATTTATTCATGAGAGACAGAGACAGGCAGAGGCATAGGCAGAGGGAGATGCAAGCTCCTCACAGGGGGCCTGATGCAGGACTCAATCTCCAGACCTGGGATCATGCCTTGAGCCAAAGGCAGACTCAACTGCTGAGCCACCCAAGCGTCCCTATAATTTTTTTTTTTTCTGACAGAGGCATTAATGTTGTAACTGTAAGTCTATTTTGTGCATTTTGTAAGTTTAAACAAATGACTAAATATATTGAGATTTGGGGGGAGCCACATATTTCACTGTGGAGGGAAGATAAAAATATGAAACTGTGGAAAGAACAAAATCACCTCTTTGGGCTGAAATTTGAATTCAAGAGCTATACTCCAAGAAAGGAACTAAAAATTAAGGGAAGTACAAGTAAACTATTAATATCTCAAAAGAACCTGGGATTCATTGGCAAAATTATTGATTCATGACTAGGGCAGAAAAGTACAAGAAAGTCTATAATATCTTTCATTCAAGGAAGGGAAAAAAATGCTTGCTTATATGAACTTGTCAAAAGATCATAGGATCCAGTTGAAGAGTCTGTCACTGGACTCTGTAGGGACACAATGAACGCATTAGAAAATATAAAAATATCAATGAATCTGATTGTAAAAATCCTAAATATGTATAGATGGGGTGGTAATAAAAGTTCTTTTTTTTATAGAAAATCTGCCACTAATAAATGTAGAACAAAATAATTAGAAAATAACCATCTGTTACCACTCTAATAACTAATTAAGGCAGCGCTCACCAATGGATGCTAAAATATATTAGCATCTAGAAAAGTTGTTAAGGAATGGGGTATTTATAGAATTCCAAATTGTCAAAATATAAATTGTTAATAGAGAAAAAGTATCTCATAATAGATAAATCTGATGATACTACCTTAACCAAATGGTCAAATTTAATATTACCATAACTGAGATCCATGCAAACCATGATAAGATGTAATAAGGATGTAGATCAACCATGTATTAGTCCCTGCCAAACTCTTCAACACAAATATAATCTACAACTAGACAAATACAAATTTAGGGATATTCATAAAATAGTTCTGAATACATGAAAATTTTAACCTCATGAAAGACAAAAGTAAATAATTAAAAAAGAAGGGTTCATAAACTCTTCTAACCACTGCATACAGTGCATAATTCTTAATTGGTTCCTTGATTGAACAACAATAAACAAAAACATCAAATAGCTATAAAAGACATTAGGGCAATTAGGGAAATTTAAACGTTGATAATTGTAGCATTTTTCAATGTCAAACTTACTGAGTATAACATTACATTCATATTAGATAATATCATTTTTCTTAGGAAATATATTCCAAAGCATTCAGAGGAGAAGCAATACTCTAAAATAGTTCAAGAACACAAGAAAAAGTACAAATGCAATAAAATGTGCATTGATGAATTTGAAATTCATTTATAATTTACTATTCTTACAACTCTCCTGTGATTTGAAAAATTTCAAATACAATCATTATATAAAAGATGCTGATAAGAAATAAAAGATAACGGATATTTTAGATCATTGATTAAACTATAAAATATAGTATATATAAAAATATTTTTAAAATATATTTTACAAAAAAATATACTCTTGTCAATAAAGTATATCAATATTATTCTATTATCAATAAATTGGATTTAAATACCAGAATAGATCGACAAAAACCCTACATTATGAGGATGCCTGGGTGGCTCAGTGGTTGAGCTTCTGCCTTTGGCTCAGGGCATGATGCCGGGGTCTTGGGATTGAGTCCCTTATCAGGCTCCCCTCACGAAGCCTGCTTCTCCCTCTGCCCATGTCTCTGCCTCTCTCTCTCTCTCTCTCTCTCTCTCTGTGTGTGTCTCTCATGAATATATAAATGTTTATAAAAACCTACATTTTGGGGATAAGATACATAAATACCTATAATTTTCATTTTAAATAAGAGGGGGTTGTTTGATGAATAACATTTATTTTTAATAAATTTTGTGACATTTAACTACAAAGTATTTTCCAAATTATGAAAACTAAAAGAATCAAAAGTTATTTTTAAAGAAACATATAGATAAAAAATGAAAATGGGGATGCTTGGGTGGCTCACAGGTTGAGCATCTGTTTGCCTTCAGCTCAGTGCATGATCCCAGGACCCTGGGATTGAGTCCCACACTGGGCTCCCCTCAGGGAACCCGCTTCTCCTTCTACCTATGTCTTTGCCTTTCTCTGTGTGTCTCTGTGAATAGATAAATAAAATCTTTAAAAAAATGAAAATGGAAATTTAAAGGAACCTGTAAAGGAGGATTTAATTAGAGCAATAACAAAAATCAGATCACTAATGTTAGCTAATATGAATGTATTAAACCTCTTTACTGAATTTACATCTCAACCAATCATCCAACTATGTGAGATTCAACAAAGAAGTTTAACAGACATTTGAAAAACTGGAAAAAAAAAAAACCTGAAAAGAGAGAATCCTTTTGTTTTTCTATATTTTATTTATTTATTTATTCATGAGAGGCAGAGAGAGAGAGGAGGTAGAGACACAGGCAGAGGTTAAAGCAGGCTCCACGCAGGGAGCCTGACATGGGACTCGATCTTGGGACTTGATCTTGGGACTCCGATCACACCCTGGGCCAAAGGCAAGTGCTAAACTGCTGAGCCACCCACGGATCCCTGATAATCTTTTTTTTTTTTTTTAAGCATCATTCTAAATCATTCTGGTTCATATTAAACAAATATTTATTTCCTTTCCACTTTTCTGGAGGAGAGGCTTTAGGTTGTTAGTACTTTAGAGTAAATATGCCATTTCTTGAAAGCATATTGAATATTCTATCAAGAATGATAACAATGTTTTTTTTTTGTTTGTTTTTTGTTTTTTTTTTTGATAACAATTTTGAAGATGAAAAACAAATGTTGGCAAGGATACGGAGAAAAAGGAACCCTTGTGTACTGTTGATAGGAATGCAAACTGGTGCAACCACTGTGGAAAACCATTTGGGGGTTCCTGAAAAAATTAAAAATAAAACTACCTACAACCCAGGAATTGCACTGCTGTGTATTTACCCCCAAAATACAAAAACCCTAATTCAAAGGGAGACATAAACACCTATGTTTCTTACAGCATTATTTACAGTAGCCAAATTATGGGAGCAGCCCAAGTGTCCATCTATAGATGAATGGATAAAGATTTGGTGTATGTATAATGGAATATTACTCAGCCACAGAATGAAATCTTGCCATTTGCACCAATGTAGAGAGTATAATGAAAGTAAAATAAGTCTGAGAAATACAAATGTCATATGATTTCACTTCAATATGGAATTTAAGAAAGAAAAGAAAGAGGCCAAAAACAGACTCTTAACAAACTGATGGTTACTAGAGGGGAGATGGGTGGGGGGTGGGGAAAATAGAGGGAGGGGATCAAAGGGTACACTTATCATATGAAAAAAAAATGATGATGTTTAAATGTTGCTTTTCATCAATTGCCCACTAAAAGTTTAGTCAAAAGCATTCTGAAAAAATTTATCTAAGAAATATCTATTGCAGAAAATTTTAAATAGAGAAAGCTTGATAGGGTAAGTTTCCCAAAGTAGGAAATTCATGATTATGCAAATGGAATAAAATGTCACATTGTTCAAGTATGGACAGTAATGAAGCCAATAATAATGAGGTTTTCAAAGAATTTTAATACAGTAGGAAATTTTATACTTTAAAAAATTCTATATGCTGTAAATCTCAACTTGCTAAACAAAACTTCATGCATTATACATGTGTAAGCCCATTAAAAAGCTCAATCATATGAACATATTTATGTAAGTGTACATGGTGCTGGTAGCTCTTATTACACAAAGCTACAGAAAAAGCAAAACTATATCAAATATTTCACATTCATTATCAGTGTTTGATAATATCTGTCGTCATTTACCATTAAAATCAGATAAGGCGTAACAATTTATGACAAAAGAGCATAAGGAACATTGAAGAACATACTAATAAATTTAACTTAATGTGAATTATCTATATATATGGCATAAATTTTCCACCCTCCAAAAAATGTAAAAGAATAACAAAAACTGAGCAACCTGTGAAGTTTTAAATTCTTGTAAGAAGCCATGTGATTAGATAGGATCTATCTGATCTCTACAGGATGAAATACAACAAGCTCTTGAGATTATAATAAATCTCCATATGCATCCACAAATTCAAAGAGCAAAATTCAATTTCATAAAAATAGACAAACTCAACATTTGTTGATGGATTGAAACTATGGAGAGTGTGTGCATGTATGCGTGTGTGTGCATGTTCTGTTTTACATCCTATTGGAGTAAATCGATAGCATTCTTTTAGAGTTTAAATATATCTGATAAATTCTTACTGTATCTCAAAGAATTATTTACTAGGAACACGAAATCACATGGGAAAAGAAAAAAATGGAAGAGAAGAAAGAAAAAAGAGTACACTGGCAGAATGGGGATACTTTAAAGATATTTTGTAGATTACTGGGAGATTTTATATATATTCCAGAAAAGTGCTTCTCCTTATTCAAAGCTAGCCTATTAAAATGGAGATGGGAAGCATAGTTTCTGCAATTATATTTTCTATACATGTTTAAGCATATACTAGCCAGAGGGCCAGATCCAAGACCACTGTCCGGTGTGTGTACCCTCTGGATCAGGGGTTGGCTAACTGGAGTTTGTTGGCCAATAAATTTGGCCTGTAGCCTCAAAACATAGAACTAGTTCTACTTTATCTTTTCTTTTTTTCTTTTCTTTTTTTTTTTTTTTTTGTAGTGAGAGCACCTGAAATCTATCTGTTAACAAATTTCCAATACAATATGAACTGTAATTATCATGCTGTATATTAGATCTCTAGACTTATTCATCCTACATAACTGCAACTTTATACCCTTTGACCAATATCTCCCTATTTCTTCTACCTCCCCACCCTCATAAACTGCTGTTATATTGTTTCTGTGTGCTCCACTTTTTTTGGACTCCACATAAGTGAGACCATGAATATTTTTCATTTTGTGTTTTATTTTGCTTAGCAAAATGTTCTCTGAGTTCATCCATGTTGTCACAAATGGCAGGATCTCCTTTTATTAAAGCTAAATGATATTCATATTCTCCTTAATGTTGTCCATAATGTCTGTATCAATTTGTATTTCCACCAACAGTGCACAAGGACTCCCTTTGCATCCTTGCCAACATTTGTTATTTTTTATCTTTTTGATAATAGACATTCTAAAAGGCTTACAGAAAGCAAGAAGATTAGAGGAATATGTAATAGAGTCACATGTAGTCTGCCAAGCCTAAAATTCTTACTATCCAATCCTTTATAGAATGTTTGCTAACCCCTGATTCAGATGGTCATCAGGTAGCAGAAAAAAATAGCAGCACCTGTGGAAAAGCACTATATGTGGTGACATGGTCTTGGCTTTGCTGTCAGATTCAACTTCAAGCCTTTGCGCAGTCACCTAATAGTTGTATAAACTTGGGAATAATATTTTATATCTTGTGTAAAGTAGGGCTGATTAGATCTTCCTCAAAGGGCCTTGGTGTTTAAATTCAAAGTTAGATGTAAAGAATTAGCCTTGGTCACTGTTACCACATACTGTCCATGCTTATTTCACCCTTTGAGACTGAGCATTCTGAGACTTGTTGGCATAGAAAGCTATGAGCAGTGGCAGCCAAAGAAGAGGAATTAGTTGAGCAGTGAGATGTGACAGGATATATATTCCCAACTGTCCAAAGCTTGGCTGAATGCAATTCAACATACAATCCTAAAGAAACCTGTCTGGACCTTCCCTGGCTGCTACTGATTCCCCAACTACATTTATAAGTCGATACTCAGTTATTCACTTCCATTCTGAGTGGAGCAAGACACTGAGAAGTTACCATGGCAAAACGAAAATAAAAGCCAGTGCCTTGGTAATGGATCTTTGCCAGAAGCAATATATAGTGTGGTAAATCGTTATGTTCTTTCAAGATTTTAGTATATTAACACAGGAGTTTTGAAAATCTGAAAAAACTACTGTATAAAATAATACCCAATGTGCTAAGCATGGGACTTAACTATTATAATGACTTTATTCCTGGCAGGACTATTCTCCCTTTTTAGCTGAGCTTTGGTTATTTTTTTTTTCATAAAGGTCATTTTTGTATATTTATATGGGAATCCAATGTTTTTCTTTCAAGAACAAGGTTCTGACCTCCCAAGAAAAAAACAAAGTATCTTCTAAATGCTGTGATGACTTTGTTTTGCTTTGTTTTGATCTCTGGTATCTCTGTTAGTATCTGTGACCTTGTATGCTATGCTGTTTTGTGTTTTGTTTGCTTTCTCTTTTATCATTTCCCTAAGAGCAATTATAGACATCACTGTGAAATATGTCCTAAAATTTATCAAAGTCTTATAAGTTTATCTTTAATTCCCTTAGTAGAGATTTCAGGGGGAAAAAAAACCTGAGAGATAATTCAAGATTTTTTAATCTTATACTAGTGGAAGCAAGGCTGAAAGCTCACTCTTGTCTCGGGGTACCCATTTGAAGCATCTATTTATTTGTGGCTTTTTGACTGACTACATAACTCTGTCCCATTTTGATAGTGCTTTACTTTAGGATTTGCTTTTTGATACTCCTTATATTTCTCCCTTATCCTTATGGAAATATTTGAAATCTTTTACATTTGCATAAGAACAGCTCACATTTCATCAGGGAAGAATTGAATGTTTCCACCATAAAAGAAAGGACAAGAGAGATAATGCCATAAAGTAAAATTATGCATAACTATGGGAAATTCCTCTTTCAAAAAAAGAGATACATTTGTTTTAAATTATTTAAACTTTTTAATAATGGAGTTGAGTACAGCTTAATTTATGTTCTTAAAATTATAAAATTTAATTTTATATAATATTATGACTAAGATATTTAATGAGAAAACTGTAAGGTTAATTGAACATTTTTTTTTCTATTTACTAAATTGAGTTAGGATTGCCTGGCCACATGATTATATTAACATTTTTAAGATAACAAATGAAAAAATATTTAAAGAAGTGAACTGTCATCATGTATTTTAAACTATTAGTCATTATATCAAGCCCTTTCAAGGCCCAAGACTTAAAATCAGAGTTTTACTCCATATTTCTAAATCACACTTCAAAATGTAAATTATAAGATAATAGATATTCTTGGAATGCATTTTATTAATGTTGATTGTTAAAGTGTAGATAAATGTACCACTTATTCAGGATCCTGTCATATTCTTGCTACAATGTTTTACAACACCATGCAGTGCATTCTAATTTATAACAGAAACTAGACTTTCCGTATACTTTTTGAAGATAAATTTTCAAAACAGTTAAGTATTATCCTCTTTTATTGACATTACAAATTTATTCATTAATTGGAATGACTCCATGATATATTTTAATTGCATTTTGCAACATACAAATCTATGTTAAGCAACATAATTCAATACAAGTAAGAATTATTGACTTAAATTTACATCACTAATTATAGTTGTAGCGTAACAAATTCATACATTTAAAATATTCAAGTGAACCCAAAATAAGTCGTCTCTTTTTATACAAGTTTCAGTCTTAAAGGAGTATACATAAATCACATAACTTCATTTCAACAGTATTGTAGTGGTGAAATTTAGTGGATGCACCTACCAGAGTTTTTCACAATTGTCCTCTATAATCAGATGAATATTGCTAGAAATTTTTATGTGTAAAAATAATAGACAAAAAAGATTTTCTTCACTTTAGCTAGAAAAGAAAATAAGCACGAGTGAGCAGCATTCATCTTTTTGATTATATAAAAACATCAATCTTTATTCTTATGATGACAAGAAGAAACTGTAATCATTATGGTTGCCAGGGATTTTGAATAGTGGCAATGATTTCAGTATCATTCCAATGAATTATCAGTTCACAGAAAGATCTTTCTTTTCTCTCCACTTAATATTCCTTTTTAGAATTCCAGAGTTGTTATAAGAATATATTTTATGCACTGGGATTTTAGTACTATGTGTAATGACAATTTTTTGATTCTCTGAATCATGCATATCCACAAATGCTACAATCGTAGGAATTTAAACATTTTAAAAGTATTCCCTGAGACAATAGACATATTCTTCCTTTGTTCTGCTGGCAAGACTTTTTGTTGAATGAAAAAGTTTATTTATACTACATCAAAGTTTGTGGTAATAATTGAGATTCATGGGGATCTTACACAGTCTGTTCTGAAGTTCCAATATTATGTCTTAGTCTATGCATAGAAATACATTTTTAAAAATCTTATAATAATGATGATACAATTTAAACAATCATGAGTTCAAATTCATGAAACTACATCTAGGACAGTATCTTCTGCTCTTTCTGAACACTGGCATAGTAGCAATCCACTGGTCCTTGTGTTTACTATTCCTGACGTTCACTTCCAGAGGAAAGAATGGGAACACTGACTATCAATCTTCTGAGTTCTTGGCATGTTCTTGATCGGACAACTCTTTCAAATTGTATTATTGGAGCATAACATAAAAAACTCCTCTAGTGTGGTAACTAGGAGCTCATTTAATTGGACTTTTTAAAAAAGTAAATATTTTGGGACTGTTTGCAATGACCTAATTAGCAGGGGATCATGTCCTGGCTCCACTTTGAGCAATATGCTTAACCTTTCTGCAAAATTCTTTCTTCATTTATAAAATGAGCATAATAGTAACATCTAACAGGAAGGTTAATAAGATTAAGTGGGATGATAATATGTAAGTGCAGTATAACATTACCTGGTACTAAGTAATCAATTAACATTAGCCATCATAACAGGTACTGAAAAACAGCAATAAGCTGAACAGAATAACCTTGAATGTCTTTGAATCTAAAATCTCCAACAATTATTTCTTTTTGCCCTCTTCCATTGATTTATTAGCTTTCTTATTTATTTAGAATGGTTTTTACTCTGTACAGGAAAAGAGAGGATTCAAAACAGTCTTGATTTCAAAGTCTTGATTTCTTCATGCTATCCATGCTAGGCATGCTTAGCAACAGGAAAGATCCAAAAACAAATCTAAAAGTTGGACACCAGGCATAAAAAGTTGGCACTTGCAAAAAATCGTTTTGCTTGTTGGCTTGCCTTATTTATTTGTTGATTTGTTTTCACCAAAGACCCAGAGTATGTAAAGCAAATATTTATAGGCCAGTGATTCTGAATCAGAATCACCTTTATTATCCAAATGTATTAGGCTTTTTAATTTTTATTTTGTTTTGTTTTCTCCATTCCTCAATCATTTGTTGGAGAAATTTTCTTGATATTAAATCACTGTATCTTGTCTTTTCACTGGTTTGAAAGCTAAAAGTAAAATCCCATATTTTCTGGGCCTCATCATGTAAACCAAATAAGGAAGACAAATCAGTGAAAGAAATGTGTGCAAATGATGGATATAAAGATAGTAACTAAAACTGGTATAAAGTAGGCAAGATGATTTCTTGCCTCAATTTAGCTAGGAATATAAAACATGTTTATGCATATAGTTAAAGAATAAATGACAGGCTAAATGCCAACTGAATGGTGTAAAAAAATGGGTATAAGATGGGGAATTAAGAAGTGATGACTTTCAGCTTTGGTGTATATTTTATAAGTATTTGATATTTGATATATTAACTGTCCTTCCTGCTAAATATTAGAAAGCATGGTAGGCAAATCCAAAATCTACACGAGATTTTTGCCACCTAATAAAGCCTATTTCTGCTTGTGTAAGCTTTGCAGTGTGATTTTGAGTGTTATATGATATATGACACAAGAATCTGCTTTGCTATTTTAGGTACCATTTCTTTAGATGTGACAGTATTATTTTGCCTTGAGGGAAGAAAAAAAGAGCAAAGAGGTTACAAAATTTTCTAATAAAAAAAAAATCATGTTCCTTTCAAAGATTTTCATAGATTTTTATATTTTCTACAATTTTGATTTAATTTCTACTTGACTTTTATGTTATTTCTTATATATATATATTCCTCACTCCACAATATAACTCATAAGTTAATGCTATTAGAATTTATAATTTCTGTAACATGATTTCATGAAACACATTCTAATTACCTTTGGTTATTACCTGCTTTTAAGCCCTTTCTACATATTTTTCTTTTATTCTGAACAAAATAGGTCTTATATAAGCTTATTTGATTTTAGTTTCTAAATAAGATTTCATTATACCACATTGAAGAATTTTCTAATTTAAGAGAATATATATTGTTCCAGGTCTTTCAAAAAATAAATTAAATATTTATAATTGAATTTTATAAGCAGATGTTTCCTTTGAAAAATAATTTTTTATTATCTTCCAATAATTTTCATCTCATAAAAACTGTAACTACTAAAAGATTATTTCTTTATATAAATTATTCAGTTCTTTATAACTTCTAAAAAACAAAGCTAATAAATTAGCTCTCTTCTGGAGTCTCTACCCTAAATTTCTTGCTATAACGTTTGCAGATACTAAAATCACAATGAAATATATATCTTTATGATAAACTGTATGAAGCAATTTCTATTCCTTCTCTCTAATCATTTTTATATGAATGTTTTCCTTTAAACTCAGAATGAAGGGCAGCCCTGGTGGCCCAGTGGTTTAGTGCTGCCCTTCATCCCAGGCTGATCCTGGAGACCCGGGATCGAGTCCCACGTCGAGCTCTGCATGGAGCCTGCCTCTCCCTCTGCCTGTGTCTCTGTCTCTGTCTCTGTCTCTCTCTCTGTGTCTCACATGAATAAATAAATAAATAAAATCTTTAAAAAATAAATAAAAATAAACTCAGAATTAAAACAAAATTTAAGCTGATCTTTGAAAGAAAAATTTAGTTTGACTACTATAGCAATGGAGACATAGACACACAAAAATGAGAAGAGGAATATGGAGTTCTGTTCAAATAAAAGCAGGATCCAAAAGATATTGAGTAGGTTTCAAGGATGGATGCTGTAAGAATAGCTTGTAGCAATCTTCAAAGAAAGAGGAGATTTTATTAAAATTGGCTAGAGCATTTAAATCAATTGCTTGGAAAAAAATAAAATAAAACAAATTGGGCTGGACAGAAAGCAAGTAGACTAAGAAATGTCAGTAGGCATTTTGTAGGGCTAGTTTTGACAAGAGACTTGGACTAAATATGCTGGTAAGATAATTATGTTGCCAGAGACAATGGAAAAAAAAAGAGTCATTAAATTGTCAGGAGTGCCAATCTAAAATTCTGAGCTTTTTCCAGAATACACTTGAGCATTTGAATATTTTTTTTTAGTGGGAACACTTATTTTTTGGCATACTATAAGTATTTTAAAATGTTACCCAAGAGACATTAGCCAAATAAAACTCTGATTTGTTAGAAATATTGATATTGTATAACAGAGTAAAGAAGCCTTATTTTAACATTTAAAGAATTTTTAAAGATTGTTTATTTATTTATTCATAAATGACACAGAGAAAGAGAGGCAGAGACATAAGCAGAGGGAGAAGCAGGCTTCTCACAGGGCGCTTGATATGGGACTCCATCCCAGATCCTGTGATCACGCCCTGAGCCGGAGGCAGATACTCAACCATTGAGCCACCCAGGCGTCCCTTAAATTTTATCTAAACTGAAAAATATAAGATAATATTCTAGTTTTGTTCAATAGGAGGATAGTATAAAATGCTTTTTGTTGATTTTTAAAATAAAGAGAATATATTTTTGCCTTACTTTTACTATTTGTTTTTAAGATGTAATTATTCTTACTCCCACTCCTGCAAGGGAAACTGTTGAGTAGTCATAAAAAAATCCTACTAAAAATTAGTATCTCTTTTTAATTGAATAGAAAAATAATTAACTGAGATTGGAGAAAACATTCTTTTGCATTTATCTCTTCTTGCTCTCATATCCCTTTTTCATACACGGCCATATTTTTTATGTTGCAGATGAAATTAAGACTTTTTATACAAATGTTTAGTTTCAACAGATTTGCTTTATTTAGAGTATTATTTTATTCTCTCCAATAAAGTTCTCCCTAATTTTGTTGATAGTAGTCCATGCAAAGCACCACAAAGAGTGTAGTTAATATTTTCACTGGCATAAAAGGTTTTGCCTTGATGTGGGGCATCAAGGATTGAACATAAAACCACAAAAAAAAATAGCTTCAGAATGTGCAAAAAAAAATGCTGTCAGAAGTGAATAAAGAGGGAGAGAGAAATATTTCAAAAGAATGTTTACTTTCATGTCTGCAGCATGACAAATCAATATTGCCTGAGTGAGGTTTCAGAAGTAAACTGAATTGGAGTCTTCTACATTTCTCTTGAGCAAGGCTTTACTTTATGACAGGAACAAATTTGTTTCTTCTTCAGTGATATCATAGGTTTCTGCTTGGCTGTTGCTGTTTTATCAGGCATTATCAATGTTATGTATTTATTGACTCTGCCCTCACTTTTTCTCCCATTATTTTTAATGGTATTGCTCTATCAAGAATCTAACCTCAACCTATGTTTAAGTGGTATTTTTATCCTTTACCAAAATTATAATTGTGGTTTAGTTTCTAGTTTCACTAGACTCTTGACTAATAATAAACATGTAAAATATCTGTTCAATGAATAACAATTTTCATATACCATGGAATGCTAATTGCTTTCATTACATTTTTGTGTATGTGTGTGTTACTGGAAAAAGAAACATATTCTTTAAATGATAGTGATGGATTGGGTTCTCCAGGATGTAGGTTATTGCATCCTGGAGATGCAATAATGGAGTAGTCATGATATGAAACTTGTGGAAAGGAAAGGAGGAACAGTGTTGGAGAGAGGGATAAGGTTGGCCTGCAATACAGGCCTAAATTTCTCAGCCAAATCTGTGGGAAACTCCGGAATTAAAATGCCCTTCAGACTGACAGCATACTGAATCAAAATGACTACTTCTTTGAAGAATCCTTACTTAGGGCAGCCTGTGTGGCTCAGCAGTTTAGCGCTGCCTTCAGCCCAGGGCGTGATCCTGGAGACCCGGAATTGAGTCCCACATCAAGCTCCATACATGGAGCCTGCTTCTCCCTCTGCTTGTGTCTCTGCCTCTCTCTCTCTCTGTCTCTCTCTCTCTCTCCCTCCCTCCCTCCCTTTCCCTGTCTGTGTCTCTCATGAATAAATAAATAAAAATCTAAAAAAACAAAAAAGAATCCTTACCTAGAATAGGTATTGGATATAGGCTTCCCCTAGAAAGATATGACTTAGCAAAAGGCATATCTCTGCATTTGGGGAAATCCCTGAAGCCCTCAGAGCTGACTTCTAAATCCATAAATGCTTACTTAAGGGGATGGTGCATTTGTATCTACCATAGATAATCGATCACTTGTACCATTCAGATTCATATTTTCATCCCTTCATTCTCAGCTAACACTTCTGCCTGTCTCAGTGGCTTATCTGGTTTTGTGACCCATATGCACAGTCATGTCATGTAAATCCTGAGCAGTAAAATCTTATAATTGGGAAAAGTAGTAACAAGAGGCACCCAAATGGATTCACCTATATATCAAACATTCTTCTGTGCCCCATTGTATAGCAGTGCACTTATTTTCTAGTGATGATAGAGTCAATTACCACTGCCAAGATGGTGGTTAATTGCATGTTGGTCCTTTAGCATGAAAACTGAAATGCCCAAGTGATAGGCTAAATATAAAATGCAGTATGACCTCTTTGTAGTTTATGATGTAAGTATGTCCCCACTGGGAGTCAGGAGCTGTAACCATGTGGGACATAGAATTGTGGAGATAGGGGGAAAATATTCTATAAGGAAGACATTGGCAGTGATGGCAACCCTTACTTCCAACCCTTAGTTCCCAAACCTATGTTTTCTTATGAGAGGAAAATAATATATAAATATCTTTGATTAAAATTATACACTGTGTCTTGGAGAATGGCACCCAATGTTTTAAAGTATTTCCTTCAAGCACTTCATCCGTGCCTTTATAGTTTTCTGAAGACTACAACTTGTGGATATGATAATGGATATGATATGGTTTTTGACTTACTAACTTGGTTGGGGGAGACACTTTCAAAGACTTAAACTTGTCTTTACTCACTTTAATAGCTTTTACTTCCTAGGTCATAGAGACAATGTGAATCATACCAACCACCATGTGTATCTATTCTGATTATAAACTTTGAGACCAGGGAAATAACTACTGGCTGGCTTTGTTAATACAGAGAACCCACTAAAATCTAGACCTCAGCCAGGACTCCATTTATTGCCTGGCTTCCAAAAGTCTCTAACCTAATACAGGGAACATAATGATGTTCCATGTTCCTGAGTATCAATGTCAACTTAGTCTGTGTCCAACAAGCCTTAAAATGTTGGGATACTTCCCATTTGCCTATGTATAATTATCTGAGGGGTCATAAATATCTTTGGGGAATGATTATTATCATCATTACCATGTACACATTCCAGGATATTGGAGTATCCTTTCTGCTGGAGACCTGACCTCTTTTTTTTTTTTTTTTTTTGAGGATTTTTTTATCTCTTCCTATTTTTATTTTATTTTATTTTTTTTAATTAACTTTTATTGGTGTTTAATTTACCAACATACAGAAAAACACCCAGTGCTCATCCCGTCAAGTGTCCACCTCAGTGCCCGTCACCCATTCCCCTCCAACACCCACCCTCCTCCCCTTCCACCACCCCTAGTTCATTTCCCCGAGTTAGGAGTCTTTATGTTCTGTCTCCCTTCCTGATATTTCCCAACATTTCTTTTCCCTTCCTTTATATTCCCTTTCACTATTATTCATATTCCCCAAATGAATGAGAACATACACTGTTTGTCCTTCTCCGATTGACTTATTTCACTCAGCATAATACCCTCCAGTTCCATCCACGTTGAAGCAAATGGTGGGTATTTGTCGTTTCTAATTGCTGAGTAATATTCCATTGTATACATAAACCACATCTTCTTTATCCATTCATCTTTCGATGGACACCGAGGCTCCTTCCACAGTTTGGCTATTGTGGCCATTGCTGATAGAAACATCGGGGTGCAGGTGTCCCGACGTTTCATTGCATCTGAATCTTTGGGGTAAATCCCCAACAGTGCAATTGCTGGGTCGTAGGGCAGGTCTATTTTTAACTCTTTGAGGAACCTCCACACAGTTTTCCAGAGTGGCTGCACCAGTTCACATTCCCACCAACAGTGTAAGAGGGTTCCCTTTTCTCCGCATCCTCTCCAACATTTGTTGTTTCCTGCCTTGTTAATTTTCCCCATTCTCACTGGTGTGAGGTGATATCTCATTGTGGTTTTGATTTGTATTTCCCTGATGGCAAGTGATGCAGAGCATTTTCTCATGTGCTTGTTGGCCATGTCCATGTCTTCCTCTGTGAGATTTCTCTTCATGTCTTTTGCCCATTTCATGATTGGATTGTTTGTTTCTTTGGTGTTGAGTTTAATAAGTTCTTTATAGATTTTGGAAACTAGCCCTTTATCTGATATGTCATTTGCAAATATCTTCTCCCATTCTGTAGGTTGTCTTTTAGTTTTGTTGACTGTATCCTTTGCTGTGCAAAAGCTTCTTATCTTGATGAAGTCCCAATAGTTCATTTTTGCTTTTGTTTCTTTTGCCTTCGTGGATGGATCTTGCAAGAAGTTACTGTGGCCGAGTTCAAAAAGGGTGTTGCCTGTGTTCTCCTCTAGGATTTTGATGGAATCTTGTCTCACATTTAGATCTCTCATCCATTTTGAGTTTATCTTTGTGTATGGTGAAAGAGAGTGGTCCAGTTTCATTCTTCTGCATGTGGATGTCCAATTGAGACCTGACCTCTTAAGCAATTGATGGATTCCATGTCCAAAAATGAGCTAAGACCTGGACATAGGGTAAAGGATCCTGACTTCTTACTGAGGCAACTGCCATCTATCTTTTGATCAACCTTTTTTTTTTCCCCCTGGTTCTTTTTTTGAGTAGTATATGCTTGTTGGATGCTGACATAATTTACCCATAGGGATTCCTGTGTTCTTTCAACCATTTCCATAAATATCTGTGGGTCATTCACCCTTGGTAGCCACTTCAACTTCTTTTTTTCCCATCTATTCTGACAGATGCTACTGCCTTGCCCCTCTTGTTTTGTGAACCTATTGTCACCATTGCAAACAGTGAAGTTAGGTTTGTAACAGTGTCTCCTAACAGCACTGGCCCAAACAAAAGAAACATCTCTGAAATTCTTAGGTGTGATAGTGCTTTTCAGCAGTGTATTTTATATGATTTTAGGATGTGATGTACCATTAGGCCTTCACATGAAAGATCTGGGTTTTCCAACCTTATATACCCATATATGTTCTTGTATAACAACTTGTCTGAGGCCTATAATCCCTTCTTCTACCATCTAACATACTTCTAATATTATGACCTCATTGAACACACGTCATTTATTTTCATATTTACCAGCCATAATAATAATGAATTTACAGCATATCTGGAGGTCTTTCCAGGTGCTGACTCCTGAACCTCAAGAGAATGAATCCAATCAGTTATACTGCTCTTACCTCTTAGCTAAATTTATTTATGGTATGGCTTCCTTTATCAAGACCTTGTTTTGTTTTGTTTTTTTTTTTAAGATTTTTAAATTTATTCATGAGAGACACGGGGGGGGGGGCGGGGACAGAGACAGGAAGAGGGAGAAGCAGGCTCCCCATGGGGAAACTGATGTGGGACTGGATCCCAGTACCCCAGGATCCCAGGATCATGACCTGAGCCAAAGGTAGATGCTCAACCATGGAGCCACCCAGGTGCCCCATCAAGACCTTGTTAAAGTGAATCCCACATATTCTTCCTCAACTACTGTTGTGAGGGATTTATATTCCAGCAAGTCCTTTGAGGTGGATTCTTGTTCTTCTTTTCTCAGGCCCTAGTATGTCTCTGGCTTAGTTTTGTTGCTGTTCAGCTATGGTTAGAAGCCTAGTGGCCAAGGGAGGAAGTGGAACCAAATGCTGAGAGATTCACATATAGGCTTGAAGTGGAGAAACCTTTTATTGTCTTCAAGTGAGGAAATATATTGCATTCTCACTATCAACTACCCATTATTTCTCTCAGCATTTTATCTTTTTCCAGATTTTCACTGGGTTTTAGAAAGCCATCCAATCCTATATTTCTCATCCCTTCTGTCCTCTCCATATTTTTCAAATGTCTGACTCATCTCATGAGTTAGTAGAGTCCCTTCCACTATTATATAATCTCAATTCACCACAAGATTTTTAACAATGACACCTTTACCTTACATTAGGGTATCTGTATTCTACCTAACACCACAACTAGGTGTTCATTGCTAGCCTGGTGCTGGATGATCCGGCCTTAAAATGCTATCTTGGCATCTGATTTCTGGGGTTATTCTAATCAACAGTTTCTCAATCCAGATTTCACAGAAAGCAGACTTCAGACAGAGCTTAATGTTCAGGTTATTTCTGAGGGAGAACCTTAGGATTAATACCTTCATAATTGAGGAAGAAGATTCATAATTGAAAAAAGAAGTAGAGAAGTAGCTCTTTAATGTGATCTGAAAGCCTCTGCCAACTCAAGAGGGAGTGCCCTTACAGTGATCCCATGTTAAACTAAAACAATGGTCCTTTAGGTCTTTAGTTGAATCAGTCATTGGAAGTGGTCAGGTTACTTCTGTGAAGCTGAGACAATATTTTAAGGGGCTAATAAGCAAATGTTGATGGCACTCCCAGAAACTGGAGCTACATGTCTTTCTTTGAAGAATATCTGGTTAACATATCTGTGTGTCCATCATAATGATTGTTGTTTTGTCCCCAGATATAGTAGTATAATATTTACTAGTTCCTCTTCAGTTACAATCTGTGTTTACTTAAATTTAAAAATATTCTTTACCTGTTGAGTACTTACATGTCTTCTCTGGAGAAATATCTAGTCAAATTTTTTAGCTCATTTCATTGGATTGTTACTTTTTGGTATTGAGTGGTAGGAGTTCTTTATATATTTTAGAAATTCTTAAGTTGAAAAATTTCCTACTGTTCTGTAGGTTGCATTTTACTCTGTTGATTCTTTTGCTGTATAGAACCTTTTTAGTTTGATGTAGTCTCACTCATCCATCTCTCTTCCATTGCCTCAATATGTGTTTGGTGTCCTATCTTTGAAATCACCATCAAGATCATGCAATTTTCCTCTATATAATCTTCTGAAAGTTTTATAGTTTCGGGTCTTACATTTATGTATGAAGCCCATTTTAAGTTGATGTTGTATATGTGTAAGATAAGGATCCAATTTCATTCTTTGGCATAATTTGTTGACAAGACCATCCTTTTGCCATTGTGTATTATTGGCACTATTTTGGAAGATCAGTTGACTATATATGTTGGCTATGTATGTGTGATGCTCAACATCACTAATCAGGGAAACAAAATGTTGGCAAAAAATGTGGAGAAATTAGAATCCTGTACATTGTTGGCAGGAATGTGAAATGGTGCTATGGAAAATAAAACCTAATCATTAACGTATACACACAAACACAGTGTAGTATCATTCAGCCTTAACAAAAGAAATCCTGCAATATGTAATAACATGGATGAATCTTGAAGACATTATGATAAGCAAAAGTCAGAGAAGGACAAATACTGCACGATTTTACTTACGTGTGGTGTCCAAAATAGTCTAACTTACAGAATCAGAGTAGAATAGTGGTTACCAGGGGCTAGAAGGAAGGTGAAAATGGGGAGATGCTAATCATTGGGCATGAAGTTTCAATCATGCAAGATGAAGAAGTTCTAGAGAGCTGCTGTACAATATTGTGCCTATAGCTGATATTATACTCTGGATTGTACACTTAAAATATTAATAAGATCTCCTAAGTGCTCCTACTACAATGAAACTTTAAAAATATTCTTTGATAAGTTTTATTTTTATATCATGCTTATCAAGCTAAATCAAAATAGGCCCTTAAAGATAAAATAAAAGTATTATATTTATTAAAATAAAGCTTTTAGAACAAGCTTAATATTCAAAGGAGTTTTGAGTCCTTATACCAACTTTTACAAAATTATAGTTAGTTTCTTAAATTTTGTGATATTTTCATATAAAATGGAGGTGATTATACTTAAATCATACTTTACAGATTGAGTGGTTTTTTAAAAGTAATTTTCTCCAGTGTCAGTAGTGTGCTATTTTTTTTTTAAATGAGGCATAATTGACTGACATACTTGTTTCAGGTCTACAACATAAGGATTTGATATTTGTATACATTGAAATTATTATCACAAAGAGTCTATTTAACATCTGTCACCATATGTAGTTACAAACCTATTTTCTTGTGATGAGAATATTTAAAATTTACTCCCTAAATAACTTTCAAATATGCAATATAATATTAACTAGTGCTGTGCTTTACATTATATCCCTGACTTATTCTGTAATTAAAAATTTGTGCTCTTTGACCCTCTTCACCTATTTTACTCATTCCCCATGCCTCATATCTGACAACCAGAAATCTGTTCTCTGTATCTATGAGAATTTAGTTTTTGGTTTTTTATTAGATTCTACATTTAAATGAGGTCACGTATTTGTAGTTTTCTACCTAACTTAATTTACTAAGCATCATGACCGCAAGGTCCATCCATGTTGTCACAAATGACAGGGCTTCCTTCATTTTTATGGATGAATTGTGCATTATGTATCACATTTTCTTTATTCATCTACTGATATACACTTTAAAATTTTCAACATTATGAAAGAGACTTGGTTACAAGCAACCACAAAGTACGTGCTTTAGCCTTTCCCCACACAGCAAACTCATTCTTCGAAATGATATAAATAAAAGAACATAAAAGATAATAACTGCTTTATTACCTATTTTTGGGGGGGCAGTTCAACTGGGGATCAGAACTCACTTTGCTGTGGTCAGTACCTAGAACTTCTGGATACATCATCTGAAAGGAAGTTCTTCTCTGTGCATAGATGCTAGTAGAGGAAGAAAGGGGCAGGTCACTCATCCTGATTATTTCAGCTTTCACAAAGTCCAATGCACAAAACAGCACTGGTGTATACCATGTTCTTTACTGCATTAATGGACAAAAACATGGTGAGAAACTTAGATTCAAATGTAAAATATCCCATCTTCTGGATCCAAAGGAAATCACTTTTGAAAGTCAAGACCTTTATACCATTTTTGTTTTGTTTTGTTTTGTTTGTTTAGGATTTTATTTATTTATTCATGAGAGACACAGAGAGGCAGAGACATAGGCAGAGGGAGAAGCAGGCTCCATGCAGGGAGCCCAATGTGGGACTCGATCCTGGGACCCCAGGATCACTCCCTGGGCTAAAGGCAAGTGCAAAATTGCTGAGCTGCCCAGGGATCCCCTACACTGGGTTTTCTTTATGAAAATATCCCCAATCCTAACCTGGATCCTTTGCCCTCAATCTCTTTCTCTTACTCTCCTCTAGGACCCCAGCTCTCTGTGTGTAAAGGGTTTGAACTCATCCATCCCTACAAACAGTATCTCTTTCCAAATCTAAGTAATTTTTCATGGATTTATAATGTCTTAGGTTGACTTAGGTATGATACTTGTTGATAGTGCTTATACCATTGAACTTCACTAAACTTCAGCAGTTTTGATGGCAGGGAAATGGGGTTTAGTCCCTGAATTGTGAAATGTGGTTCTAAGTTCTTTTCGCTATCTCCCCTACTGATTGGAAATCTCAGGCAAGACTACATTCACCTAGTTTGAATCCTCCTTCTGAGTGCTGGTTGCCAAGATTATGCATTGTCCAAAGACATGACATTGTTTTCATGCTGATTTATTTTCCAGCTAATTCAAAGCCTCAGTCCAAAAAAGGAGTTCACATTGCTCGTTATGATACAGAGCAGATATTGTAACTTTAATTCACATCGATTTCTAATCATCTTTTATTTATTTTAGAATAAGAAAAATTCCCAATGATTTCAAACAGGTATTAAAATGCTTTTAATTTGAAAATTGTGTTTATTTTGCCAATGGCCTACTTCTACCAAAAAGAATTATTTCACAGTTTATAGGTTTCAGCTCCATTGTGGAAAGAAGCCTGAAACTGATGCGATTTTTTTTCTTTGTTTCTTGGTATGGCTTTTACAGATGCAATAGTCAGTGAATGAAGTGAAGATTGACTCAACCTCAATAGCCAGATTGTTATCAACATACTGAGAGGAGTCTGTTATTAGAAATATTACTGTAAATATAAACATTATCTATGAGATTTTTCCTTCTTGGAGTATGCATTCCACGGGTCATTCATAATTGGGTTTTTCAGAAGACAACTTATAGTAGGAAACGTGATGGGTATAATGCAGGACCAAAATAAGCCTTGAACCTCCTATTACTTGGTTCTGTGATAAATATGGGCATTTCAGGTAGTGCATTGTGATATGCTAAAGCCAGAATATTTGGACAACTGATCATAGAGAAATCAATACTTCATAACATGAACCAAATAATACCTTCAGGCATTTGCCTAATTATAAAATGCAACCTTCTGAGATATATATATATATTTATATATATAAATATATATATATAATAAAATTATTAAAATATTGGCATTACTCTTATTAACTATATTGTTACCTTAGGAAACAGTCTGAATTTTATTTTCCACAATAAAGAATTTGTTTAGTTAAAAATTAGGAATTTTGGGGTGCAATATTAAAATTTTTGATGATTGGAACAAACTTCATTAACTAGAGTTCTCAACTAGAGTAACAAGAATAGTTCTCAACTAGAGTAACAAGAACAGAGTTTTCAAGAAGAACCTGGCACCTAACATTCCGGAGTGTTTCTTGATTAACTTTCTAATTGAATTTATGAGAAATCACCCTGAAACCAGGACTGACATTCCTCAGAAAAAATTCAATAATTTGTAAATATATGTACTCTTTTTTTCCCTACTTTAGAACCACTCCCACAGGAGGTGAAGAAATTGAAATAGCCTCTTCCTTATTATTCCTCCACATGACTTGCAAGATGTAATTGTTAGAAAACAGAGCTGCTTTACTAGACTGTCCAGTAAAAACTGTTTTGGACCTGGAACAGATTGAGTGTTTGCTTTTTTTAAAATTTAATTTTTTAACTCTGCCCAATCTTTCTGGAAGAAAATCTTGGTTCCAAATGTCCATTTTTAAATCAAATTAGAAAATATTTTGCAATGTAGAAATAAAGAAATTATATTCACATTATTCCTCAAGACAAATATTGTTTGTTCTCTTCTTTTACAAAATACTAGAATTACCATTTCTAGGAGCTTTTGAAAATGGAGTGCTTGCCTGTCTACGTTGTTCATTTTCTCTGTAAATGAAAACAATCTTTTATTTTCAGCTTGATGTTTGATTCTATTAAAAATTAATTTTAAATTATTTGAGTTGATTTGTTATTTTCCATATTGAATATACAAATTATATGGAGGTAGAAGAGGTTTCCGTGACTGGATGTGTAAACAGATGGTTTCTTATGGAAAAGATCATTGCTGAGGAATGAAATATATTAAAAACTATAGTAGCAGAGTCATAGTAGAAAAATTAGTTGCTTAAATATATGACTTCAATAGCTAGAAAACAACATATGATAAGCGAAATATGATCTTTTTAAGTTCTAGGAAACCTGTTAATATTTTAAACAATTGGAAATCATAGGATGCTAGAATTAAATAGAGTACCTTAATTTAAAAATATTGGAAAAGCATATGAGGTCTGATGAAGTTGAAGAACTTACTCCTGAGCATTTAAGGAAGTAGCAGTACATTATGTATTAAAGTTTTCCAAATTCATTACTATATCCATGTGATCATAATGGTTTATTTAAATCCAGAGAACTCCAGATTTACTTCTGGAATGGCATAATTAGAACGTGGTGAACTCACTCTTTCTCTATAACAATGGAAGTAATACGGAACACAGAATCAAGCATTTCAGAACTCTGGGAATTCACCAAAGCCAGAATGAGTGAAAACATCTTCCCTATCCAGGAGAAGCTATTGAACCACAATTCTATGGTCAGGTGTCTGAATTCCTGACATCAGGCTATACTCCACCAACCCTTCCTACCCAGTTTTGTATTATAGTAGCTAAAACTGGCAGCATTGTACGCGGAGAAGGTCCTGAACCTTTTTAGAACCCTGTGAAAAGCACTATCCCATTGGATAGTAAATACTTTGTCTGAACTTGCAGATCTCTGGAAAATCTCTATTTTCAGGGTATAATGGTAATTTGATTAAGGGGGTGGGAGAGTTACCACCATGGTATTACTAAAACAATAGCAAACTCCGGCAACATCTTAGCTATCTAATGCTGTGATTTCAGCTTATTCACTTTAAATCAACACAAGTTGGACTACACTGTACAATTGTGTTTTTTTTTTAAATCTTAAGTCTTTACTTTATGCCACTCTCTGCCAAATCCATACATATAAAACTACCTTATTTTCCTGATTTTATAGTTGGTAACATACAAACCCTATTTAACTTTCCAACCTCTCAGTGTGTTCAGATGGGTGTACCTGAAACACACACAAACACAGAGTTACACAACCATAATGAATGGTCTCAAATTAATGATCAAGAATCCCAAGTGAGTTGGTAATGAGTCTGGGCAAGTTATGCCATATTTCCTTGGTCCATCAATTGAGATGACTATTTCATATATTCTCTCACTTCCAGTCCTCTCAGCTAATGAGACCTTCCAGCTCATTGAGAAAATTGAAACAGATAATAGTCTTGACAAACTCCATTTACCATGAGGAACCCTTTCACCCTCAAATTAGCCTACCCTCTATTATGTTTCCAGAGATGTACTATTGTTTCCCTGTCTGAAATATCTTCATCTGTGCATGAGATCACTTTTCTTGCCTAATCAATATTATATAGTTCCAACCATTTTCCTCCTCTTATTCATGTTTGTGGTACTTCAAGGATTATGCTCATTATTATTCAAACATCTTATAATCTCTTATATCTGATTAAACATCTAGCAGCAGGAAACCAAGGTGCCATAGCAAGATGAGTGGAAGCAAGTTGCAGCATGTGGAGCAGCCTTCTGGGTGGGTCCCTCTCTTCAGCCTCCAGAAATGACATCATCAGATTACAGACTTGAGATTATATCTGGTAAAAATCATCATTTGTCCACAAAGTTGACCCAAGAAAAGATGCTCACTACTATCCCCTAGCCAAAGAAGGGAAATGGGCAGACAAATTAGAATTCGAAAGTGTTAAATTGGGATGCCTAGATGCATCCAACCAATTTTCTGAAGAAATTTTGCTAGTTGCTGAAAATTGACATTACCCTTACAGTTTGCTGGAGATTTGAAACACTAGTTGATATGGTCAGAAGTATCAAGCTGTCCACCTTTGGATGTAGCAAGTAGGTTAGCCAACTCTCAGATCATGAATAAACTCAGAAAAAAATCATGAAATTAGGGAATTCTGTAAGGAAGCAGTAGACTGTCTAGGTAGACATAACTGCTCGTGGAGCTAGTTTCTAAAATGAGCCTGACCCACACGGTCAGGACTCTATGTATATGAACTCAGGTCTTAACAATTCACCAGTAATTATAATTGAACATATGCAATTACTCTTTGAGTAGCAGAATACCATCTTTTTTCCAAAATTTGTCTGTAGATTCAACACAGTATCTAATTTCAGCAGGCTTTGGAAAGACAAATGAACCTGAACAGACTAAACACTCCTGAAAATCCAAAAAACGTACTACCGTTGTTTTAACATCATTTCTTATAAAGACTAATCTTTCCCAAATGAATTATCTTAACATTTCAGTTGAAAGCCAATTGACCATAAATGTAAGGGTTTATATCTGGACTTTTAATTCTATTTCAATGGTCTTTAGGCCTATATTTATGCATATACAAAACTGATAACTTCATAATAGTTTTTGAAATTGGGAAGTAAAAATCATTCAACTGTAGATGAATGTTTGTAATTCAAGAAACATTGATAATCAAGAAAAGCCACAGAATCCTAGAGAATATTGGCAAATCCTATTATAAAGGACTTGCATCCAAAGTATATAGAGTTCTTACAACTCCATAATCAGAAGACACGCTAGTTAAAATAGGCAAAATTTTCTTCCTTCAAAGATCTATAAATGTTTAATACAAAAAACTCAACCATAGGGATGCCTGGGTGGCTCAGTGATTATCTGCCTTTGGCTTAGGGCATGATGCTGGGTAGGGGGATGGAGTTCCATATCAGGCTCCCTGCGGGGAGCCTGCTTCTCTCTCTGCCTGTGTCTCTGCCTCTCTCTCTCTCTCTCATGAATAAATAAATAAATCTTTAAAAAAAAAGTTCAATTATAGTACTTAAGGAATTTTAAGTTAAAACCATAAGGAATTTACATTTCAATTCTACTCATCATCCAGTAGAAAAGCTATAATTAAAAGTTTATATTAAAATGTTGAAGAGGATGTGGAGAAACTAGAACTATCAAAGACTCCTGATAGGAATATAAAATGGTATAGACACTATGGAAAAATAGAAAATACAACATTTGAAAAAGGAAAATATGAATAGGTATGTGTATATATGTGACATAGTAGGCATACAATTATATAACTTTTAGAGGTCAAAATTAATGGTGATATTTTTCTTTTAAAGAAACTAACAGGGCAGCCCAGGTGGCTCAGCAGCTTAGTGCTGCCTTCAGCCCAGGACATGATCCTGGAGACCTGGGATCGAGTCCCATGTCAGGTTCCCTGCTTGGAACCTGCTTCTCCCTCTGCCTATGTCTCTGCCTCTCTCTCTCTCTTTCTCTGTGTCTCTCATGAATAAATAAATAAAATATTAAAAAATAAAGACACTAACATATTAAATGTAATTATCTTAAATTGATATTAACCAGTTCATTTCTGGTGAGTTTTAGACTCTTTTTTTTTTTTTTTGAGTTTTTTTTTATTTATTTTTTTTTTTTGAGTTTTAGACTCTTGAGCAGAAAATTCAAAACTGCTAGTCAATATAAAATTGAATGCTTAAAGTGGAAATTATTTTTAATAATATATTTTTTTTCTATATTTTTCTGATAAGATATGAGTAGTAATATCTGGTGAGCAATTTGTGTTTCTAACTCCTGTGAATGTGAGTATATAAACAAAGATTTCAAAAGATAGGGAGCCTCCTTACTACAAGTATATTTTCTAATAAAAACAGTGACAAAAAGACCATTATCATTAAGCCTAATCATGAATGGATTACCAAAATTTACCATTAGTCAAAGATTTATAGTAGAATACTTTTAGGAGTACAGAGCAGTTATTAAAAGTGGTGTGTGTTGTGGGGCCTGGGTGGCTCAGTGGGTTAGGTGTCTGCCTTTAGCTCAGGTCATGATCTCAGGGTCCTAGGATCAAGCCCCACTTCAGGCTCCCTGCTCAGTAGGGAGTCGGCTTCTACCTCCTCCTTCCCCCTGCTTGTATTCTCTCTCTCTCTCTCTCTCTGCCTCTCAAATAAATAAATAAATAAATAAGTAAATAAGTAAATAAATAAAATCTTAAAAAAAAGTGGTATGTGTTTTAAAATCCAGTTTCCTGTTAGATATATAAGGCTAATACTTTCCATCAACCAATCTAATCTTCCCATTCATGAGGATATCCCAAACGTAGAAAAGACAAGAAAGGTAAGTTTTCAAGGCAGCAGGTTCTTCATAGCTGGAAGGCAGGTTGGGAAAAATGATTAGAGCATAAAAGTGTGCTGAGAGCCGACTTAAAGTCCCAGGGTGTGTTATGTTGATGAGCCAAAAATCTTGCAGGAAGGAAGAAGTAAAAGAAAGTTTGGAAGAGAGATTATTGCTTAGTCTTTTTAAAGTTATGGTTATTTCAAACCATTAAAAACTTTATTTAGATATAATTGACATATAATCACATATTTTTAAAGGATCTGATTTGATAGGCTTTGACATGGGTTTACAACTTGTGAAATCATCATCCTAATCAGAATAATGAGCATGCCCATCTACCCAGAATTTTCCTTGTGGTACATTATAATCCATCCTTCCCATTTATCCCCATCCCCAAAATGTACTCCCAGTCATCTGGCTATCACTGTTTTACTATCACTACAGATAGGATTTGACTTTCCAGAACTTTATTTAAACAGTGTAACACAACAAATTCTGTTTTTTATTTCTTCAACATGATTATATTGAGTTTAATCCATTTTATTGTGAGTCACTGTTTCATTACATTTTATTGCTGAGAAGCTTCCATTATATGGAAATATTACAATTTACCTGCCAAGGGAAACTATTTCCAATTTTATGCTGCGAAGCTTTTAGTGTTTGATTTGCCATCTTAAGATCTTCTTTAATGAAGTGTAATTTCAAATCTTTTGTTCGTGTTTTATTGCCTTGTTTATTTATCTTCAAGGTTCTTTTAAATACAAGTCCTTTATCTGTTATAGGACTTACAAATATTTTCTCTCATTCTGTGGCTTATCCTCTTTTTTCTTTTAATATCTTTTGAAATGCTGAATTTAATTTCTGATAATGGTTCTGTTGAAAATTATTGAAAGCAAGATGATGAAATTTCTAATGTGTTTTTTTTTCTTTTTTTATAATGATTTTTGGCTTTTAGGTATTTTGGTATTTTGCCAGGTGCATTAAAGGTTTGGATTATTATATATTCTAGGTAAATTGGCCCTTTATCAGTATGAAATGACCTTATTTATCTCTAATAATTTTTTCATTTTGAAACCTAACTTGTTATGTTAACCTAATAATAGGTTTTACCTAGTATTTTTTTTTAAGATTTATTTATTTATCCATTAGAGACACAGAGAGAAAGAGAGGTAGAGACATAGTCAGAGGGAGAAGCAAGCTCCATGCGGGGAGCCTGATGTGGGACTTGACCCAAAACTCTGGGATCATGCCCTGAGCCAAAGGTTGAGGCTCAACCCCTGAGCCACCAAGGCGTCCCTTCACCTAGTATTAATATAGCCACTCCTACTTTATTTTATATAGTACTAGCACAGTCATTTATCCTTTCTTTTACTTATAATCTGCCTTTATGTTTGAAGTTAACATTCTTAGTTGGGAGCATTTAAGTGTGGTTTGCTTTGTGATATAATACGATCTCTGCTTTTATAATTTGGGTGCTTATGCCATATATATATTTAATGTAGTTTTTATGGTTGGGTTTAAGCCTGCTATCTTGCTATTTGTTTTTAATTTTTTCAAGCTATATTCTCTTTTTCCTTTTTTATAAAGTTTCTTTTGCATTGAGTGTTGTAATTCCATTTTATCTTGCTTGCTGAATTATCAGCTATACTGCTTCATTGTGTTCTTTTAATTGTTATTTTAGTATCCACAGTATTGATCTTTCAGTGATATTTTATATTCTATGATAATATACAGCATACTTCCATTTCTTTCCTCCTGGTCTTTGTGCTATTATAATTTTGCATTTTACTTCTACTCTGGTATTAAACCCCATACTGTTTTTTACCTTTCTTTAACCAGACAATTATCTTTTAAAAATATCTAAAAATAACAATATAACAAAAGACTATATATTTAGTAATGTAGTTATCATTTCTGGTGTTCTTTCTTACTATCCTTAGACCCAGATTTCTCTTGATATTATTTTTCTTATTCTTGAAGTTATTTCTTCAACATTTCTGGTAGTATTGGGCTGAGAATCAGAAATTTCTTCAGATTTGTGTAGTTTTTATTCCCATGTCTTCAAGTGCACCACTCTTTATTCTATAATGATCAATTTGTTAATTTTATTAGTGAACTTTTAATCTCAAAAATTGTAGTTTTATCTCCACAAATTTGATTTTGATATTTTAAAAATAGCTTTCTGTTTATCATGTCTCATGTGGTTTAGTTCTAGTTTCAAAGCATTATGGTCTGAAAATATGCAGGGTATGATCCCAATCTTTTGGTATCGGTTAAGACCTGATTCCTCTGAGTTCTTAAAAATATTGAATACAGTTATGATAAGTACTTTGATGTTCTTGTCTACTAGTTTTATCATCTGTGCCATTTGGGAAATAGTTTTATTAATTTACTGACTCTTCACATTTTCCTGCTTCTTTACATCCTAGTAATTTTTTGCGGAGGGGGGCTGTTACTATTTTTTAATTGAGGTGAAATTCATATAACAAACATTAGCCATTTTAAAGTATGCAACTCAGTGACATTTAGTCTATTCACAGTGTTGTCCAGCTACCACCTCTTTCTAGGTCCAGCCTTATTGTCACAAATATGTCTGGTAATTTTTTATGAGATATAAGATATTGTTAAATTTTCCTTATTGAGTACTGATTTTTTTTTTGTATTTTTGTAAAGACCCTTGAGTTTTGTTCTATGTGCAGACTCAGTTCTATTATTTCAGGTGTTGCCTTGAGTCTTTGTTATGCAATACTAGAGCTTTACTAAGTCTAGGGTAAATTTTCCTCATGATTAAGGCAAAACTCTTTTGATTACTCTACCCACGGCCTGTGAGTTACGTTGTATTCTATTTTGGCTACGAGAACAGGCTTTGTGCAAGCTTAGGCGATTCATTTTCCCTTTGATTTTTTTGGGTTGTCCTTTTCTTTAATTCAGGTAGTTTCTTCATATGTATGTGCTGGCTGACCTGCACTAGACTGAATATTAGAGTGGGAACTTCTGACTGTTTGGAATGTTCTTCCTATGTAGCTCTCTATTCTCTCATTCTCTGTGCACTCTAACTACCTTGGTCATCCCAGAATTTTAGCTCTGTCTCCTTGACTCAGGAAACCTCAGAACACTAGAAAATTTTATCCATGCCATCAGCTGGGACAATTGTAGGGCTTATATAATTTGTTTTCTGTCTTTCAAGAATCATTGCCCTTCATTGCCTTATATCCTCATTCTTATATAAGATATACCTAATTCTTTTATAAGAATTGATAAAGGTTGTTTCCTGTATTTTACCTAAATTTTTAAAGTTCTTTCACATGGGATGTAAATCTGGTCCTGTTGCTCCATCTTAATCTGAAAAGCAGAAATTCCAGGTAGTTCCCTAGTCTAATTCATTACATACCATTAAAAATGAAAAATTATTATAGAGAAAGTAAGGTTATGTACTCTCACTATCAAAGACAAAGGAATATCAAAGCATTTATAAATCACACTATTATTTATTATGTGTTCTTTATTATTAGAAAGCATACGTATTGTCATGGGCCATGTTAAATGTCTCAGAAAACATATATCAAGTTTTATTTTATGTAAACACTAATCTCTGTTCATGTATGATGAATCCGCAGAGCTTGTTGCTTCATAGTGTAATTATTTGTTCACAATGTAAAACATGCTGGAGGGAACTATCATATCAGCTGGTGTCATCAAACTGATTTGATAACTTAATTCATGTCAATGTGTTCCTAAGGAGCATAAATTATTTACCAATTTGTGAGCTTTGTTTTAAATGAACTGAATCAAAATCTCTAGACACAGGATCTGGACCTTTTTATTAAAATAAAATCAAATTAGAAACCGAAAAAAAGGCAAAATTACATTTCACAGGTAGTGTGACTGTCAGGTTTAGGAAGCACTAAACAAAATTACAATGAGCTGTAATCATAAGTATTTCATACAGTAGAGAGGAGATCTATTTAAGATGTGTGTATTTTGAAAAACTTCAAATATGACTACTGAGACTGTTAATCCCCTAGTTAATATTAATAGGGCTTTACTTAGTAATATTTTCCATTTTTTTTTTTTTTTAGAGAGAGAGAGAGAGAGAAAGTAACCATAGGGTAGGAAGGTGGGCAGAGGGAGAGCTAGAATATCAAACAGGTTCCACGCTCAGCAGGGAACTGATTCAGGGCTTGATCTCACGACTCTTGAGACCATGACCTGAACCAAAATCAAGAGTTTGACATTTAACCAACCGAGCCACCCAGGTACCCTATTAATATCTTATTTTAAAATGTGTAGAATTGGAATCCCTGGGTGGCTCAGCAGTTTGGTGCCTGCCTTCGGCCCAGGGCATGATCCTGGAGTCCTGGGATCGAATCTCACATCAGGCTGCCTGCATGGAGTCTGCTTCTTCCTCTGCCTGTGTCTCTGCCTCTCTATCTCTGTGTCTCTTATGAATAAATAAAATCTTTAAAAAATGTGTAGAATAACTTGTGAATATAGAAAGGTGAGTGGAGTACAGCCAAGTAACTTATATGCAGCAACTTCTATCATCATTTGGGGAAAAGTAAAACCAAAAAGCAACTCTTTTAACATTAGTTCCAAAAATATAATATACAAAGGGTTTTCCCCATTGATTAATTCTATAAAATATCAAAACATTTTTTTTCTTCAAATAATCTATTGCTGTACAACACTAGGTTTATATAGTCATAGTATTTCGAGGATAGGAAACCCACCCTAAAAATCAAAGAAGAAGATGAAAGACTGAACTTTGTAATTAGGAATACGCAGGTCTAAATTACTCAGTTTTGCCAGTAAATTTATTTTGTAACCTGAAAAGAGGTAAGTGTAATATCTACCATGAGTTATTGTGAGAGAGAAGGTGCAAAAGTGCCTAGAACAATACTTAGAAAAAGCATATGCTGAATAAATATATATTGTTATTTTCTTTCCTTCATAGCTCTCTATTATTTAAGGTAATAGAGAATATATGTTTTTTTCCAAAGTAAGTCTAAAATACTTGCTACACCAGCTCAGCATATTTTAAAATAGGTAACTTTATCAATAAGTATATCCTGAAAGTACATTTTTAAATAACAAACATTTATAAAAATAAGATCTATATGGCCATTGCCAACAACTTTTCTCAACTTAATATTATAGCACTCTATTTTTTCTTTATTTTTATTTTTTAAAATATTTTATTTATTTATTCATGAGAGATACAGAGAGAGAGACAGAGACATAGGCAGAGGGAGAAGCAGGCTCCATGCAGAGAGCCTGATGTGGGACTCCATCCCAGGACCCCAGGATCATGCCCTGGGCTCAAGGCAGATGCTCAATTGCTGAGCCACTCAGGGGTCCATTTTCCTTATTTTTTTTAAGTAAAATAACTTTTCTCTAAAATATTTCAAATGCCTGGTTGTGCCCATAGATACCATAGATGATGTTCTTATTGGAAATACCTAATGTAAGGCCCCGTTTTATTTGTAGATGCCATAAAACTAGTTTGGCAGTGGATTTCCCACTATCATCCATAGAAAATAATCCTATTTACATTTTTAAATTACAGCAAAATGAAATGCTCTTCAAAGTATTTATAAATTTAGCATGACACCTAATAAAGTACTCTACACATGAAAGTACTGATGGACATAAATAAATTTCAAGCCATGTTGAAATTTCAAACACATGTTACTTGTATTTCTACTTCATTGAAGACTTACTAAATTACTTAAAAATGTTAAAAGTGGTTTATAGCCTATTTAAACTTGGATTATGCTAAAATGTAAGCTCCAAAATAGCAGGAATTGTAAATTATTTTATCTACTGCTATTCCCAAAGCACACATAAAAGTACTGACACATAATAAATGCGCAACAAATATTTGCAAATTAATGCTAAATAAGGGATTTAGAATTAAAAATATTCCATATATTGTATAGCCTGATCACTGTCCATAGAGTTATATCTGAGTCTTATGTTGTTCTATCTATATTGTATTTTTAGAAATCTCATCTTTCCTCAATAACAGTCCAGAAACTTCAGAATTGATGTAGTTCAAATTTTCCTAAGTTTCTCTCTTCTATTAAATTTGTTTAAACAGAAGGAATCCAGGAGATGAAACATTCTTGTATATGTGAGTGTCAAGTAATGAGTACTAAGAATGGTAGGTTTAACATTTTTGGGAAACTCTAAAAAATCTACTCTAGCAAAGCTCTTGTGTTATGAGAAATTGATCAGCAGTGTTTGCAATTTGTTGCATTTTTTTGTACTCATTTAGTTGCAAGTGACAGAAATACAAATTGACTAAATTTGGGGAAAATATTCCATGGATGCTACAGGTCCAAGGTATAATGTTTAAATGAGCTGTAGGAACTATTGAAAGCTTGGAACCACACCTCTTAGGACTTGCTCTTCCAGTCTCTTTCTGCCTATCAGTGTTATTTGCAATTCACTGGTATTAGTAAGTACTCTTTTAGTTATAGGTGATGGTGGAAAACTGCATCTGTTTTCTCTTTCTGATCTATGTAGCAAGAATTCTGCATAGCTCTAGAATTTTATAGTCACAACTTTAGTTAATAAACAGAATAGCTCAGTGTTTGGAGCTCCAAATCTAATAATCCCAGGAAGGGTCTCTGCAGCAGGTTGAATTACATGTATGCCTCTCATCGTCAAACCTGACAAGGATCCAGTGTCTGCAGGAATAACTGGGCTGGGACCACCTTTGGTGAGGGACTGCCTACTGTATCATTCACCAGTGTGAGCTACTGGATTGGTGGCAGTGAAGAGGCCAATAGAACAACTGTGATTATAGTAATGACATGTATAGAAGTGGGCCAGCTCACACATAAAAGGATATGCTAGAAAACAACACTATGAAAATCTACCACATTTTTACATAAATGTATTTTTCTCTACCTGAGAGTACACTGAATATTTGAGTGAGTAAATATTTGTAAGTTTCAAGAGTTTAAGAAACAGAGTGATGATTTTGTAAAGAAATAAAATATGTTCCCCAATATTTTTCTTCCTCTCAAAGATTTTTAGTTTTCCACTTGTAAATTATCTTTATTTCCCCTTTGACTGTGGAAAAGTTTTTTTTTTTTTACATTATCACTAGAATTTCACCCTTGCCCAATCAGGATATCTTGACTTAAAGATTGTTATACTTGGTGGTGGAGTCTGTAAAAGAATACTGATCTTTTTCCTAAGCAAAGGCACATGTTACTTTTGTGGCATGTATTCTGTATGTTTACATTAAAAAGCAAAGTCTCTTATTTACTTATTATCACAAATGGCATCTGTTGAAGTATATCTACTATGTTTGTTAGCAATGCCCATGAAACCATTTATGAATACTAATTAATTCCACCTGTTGAGATACTTCAATTCTTCAGGGAAAATAAGTTATTTTTATATATTTGGCATAAGAAATATGTCAAGTGTTTGTAGACTGAGTTGGACCAAAGCCACCTTAATGAAAGGCACTAGGTAACAGGTTAGCAACATTCCAGAAATGATACATATTCAGTTTTTATAAATTTGCCAAAGCTTTATGGGAAGTAGGCCATATTATGTATGTTTCTAAAAACTCCCCTGTAACTTTCAGAAGAAAACTGGAAACAATGTATACAAAGTAGTACCATGAATACACAGATGGCAAATATATCATGTGTATAGCAGAAGGTGAGGATGAGAAAACGCTAGGGATGCACTTCTACAAGCCCTCTGACTCTGGAAGTGATACAAATAAATTTTAAGCCTGTACAGGACCAGATGTGGGCTTGGCAGATTAATAAGGGAGGCTCCTGTTTTTCAGATGTTCAGATATGCCTTTTCCCTGAATTATACTCATGACTCTCACAGATTCCTCACTATGGAAGAGGGAATCCCATATTGTGCCCTATAGTTGAGCCCTAGCCCATTGCCTTCCTAGGAGTCCATCCAGCTATATGACTAGAAATTTCTTGTCTGCACATCTCTCTCTTTTTTACTTCTGGACCTTTATGTGGAGTCTTTAGAAATGGCACCTCTTGACTTTGTAAAAATGAAGACTATTTAAATTCTACCCATGATGGGAAGTAAAGATTTTGTCTTGCTTCCCCTCCAGGCATCTTCTATATCCCTGCTATAAATTTAAAAGGTGGTATATGTTTTATTACTAAAATTAATCTTGAATATAGTTGAATTCATTTCTCTCCTTTAACTAAATGTAGCATTGTGGGAAAGTAACAGTTTTAGATATCAATAGAGAAACATTTTGTTCTTAAAAGAATATAGATTTTCTTGTCAGTGTAAATTTTATTAAAGACAGTTTCTTAACCTTCCCTATAAAAGTCAGAAGAGTTGTAGGTTTAGATGGAAGCAAATTCTGTGGAAAAGACAATGAGTTACTGAAATGAACAATAATTATACAAAATTACATTAGGAGATACCAAATGAATGTAATGCTGCCTAATATAGGTCAAATACTGTTAAATATTTTAATCAACTGATTGGGAAGTACAGAGAAACATGCTGATTACCTTAGCAGGTGAGGAATTGTGGAGGAAATTGTAAATTCTTCAGTGGCTAGGAGTATGATACCATGCTTTCATGAATTAGAATTGTCCTTTCATGAATAAAATGGCATTTTGCTAAAAGAAAGAAAAGTCATCAGGGGACGCCTGGGTGGCTCAGCAGTCGAGCATCTGCCTTCAGCTCAGGGCATGATCCTGGAGTTCTGGGATCCAGTCCCATATCGGGCTCCCTGCATGGAACCTGCTTCTCCCTCTGCCTGTGTCTCTGCCTCTTTCTGTGTGTCTCTCATGAATAAATAAATATTTTAAAAAAGAAAGAAAAATGATGGAAGAAATGACCAGCAAATATATGTTTAAGAATAATTATTGTTTTTTTTCTCACATGTGGTCTCTCTGGCCTTACCACACCTGAAATAAAGTATTGAATCTCATTTGATAAATACTACTTAGGAAAAAACCCTAAAGTGATAAAAAAAAATTAGGAAAATGCTTAAAAGAGATATGTAAATGGTGTAACATTTTAGGAAAATAAAGCCTAATGTAACATAATTTTAGAAATGAGTTTACCTTCAAAAAATCAAGCACAGACATCTCTTCTTGTGTTAGGAACTTGGGGTTGAAAGCTTTCAAAAGACACATGAAGGGATCCCTGGGTGGCGCAGCGGTTTGGCGCCTGCCTTTGGCCCAGGGCGCGATCCTGGAGACCCGGGATCGAATCCCACATCGGGCTCCCTGCATGGAGCCTGCTTCTTCCTCTGCCTGTGTCTCTGCCTCTCTCTCTCTCTCTGTGTGACTATCATAAATAAATAAATAAATAAAATTAAAAAAAAAACAAAACAAAACAAAAAAAAAAAAAACAAAAGACACATGAAGATGACAGAGAAGAAAAAAAACGAAGGTTGAAGGTAAGCCCATTAAACTGATTTTATCTCAACCTGATGCATTTTTTTCAAAATAAAATTCAGCAGAGGTCCTGGCTGGCTCAGTTGATAGAGCATGTGACTCTTCATCTCAGGGGCATGAGATTGAGCCCCATGTTGGGCCTAGATCTTTTTTTAAAAAAAATCCAAAAATATATTTAAAAAATTAAAAAATAATTAAAAAAAAATAAAAAATAAAGATTGAGGACAAGTAGGGTCATGGGAAATCCTTCTAGAAATATGAGCCTTTGGTGTCATAAAGTGGAGTATGTATTTTCACAAGATTTATAATGTTTTGTTAAGTAGACTTATAAGTCTTATAAGTTGCTTTAGGAGATGGGAAAACAAGATCACATATTTTGTTTTGTGACAGACTTGAAACACATTTAGAAATAACACACTAGAGTAAATACCGTGGTGTATTTTTTTAAATCTCAGTTGATAACACAGATGGTTTCATGGTGGGAATGTACCATAACATATTCATTAGTTATATTCTGATAAGTTTACATTTGTTCAAGAGAACACTATTTAGACACTGTGAGAACTTGATTAATTTCACTTAAAGTTTCCATATTGTGTGTCTGTTAAGGAGACATATGATATAGCTTTTAGGGAGGTAAAAGAAAAGAAAACAAAAACAAAACAAAACCCCCAAAAAATTAGAGAATAGAAAGGGCTGACTAGAGAATAGAAAGGTTTTAATTATCAAAGCCTCATCCAGCATAAATATCCAATAGATTTTGCTACTTTTGTCTCCTTCTCAAAGCAAAAATTTATTTTTTTAAGATAGAGTTCCCACCAAAGGGTTTAATGTATAACCATGCATACATTTATAGTACTTAGCATGTTGAGTATCATAAAGATATAACAGGTGGAAAAATGTGGAAATTCACAAATTATACCACCCTTAATGAAATAAGTGGGTTCTTAAATGGTTAGATAGAATAATTTTGGCAATATAAAATAATACACAAAAAGCAATACTATGTGAATGAGCACTATTCCTCTTCCTGCTACATTTTCTTTGAACTTCCCTTTATCATGTGTTATATACAAAAGTGAGTGTAGTTATTGATTCTTGTTGCGACAAAAACTTTAAGATTTTATTTATTTATTTGAGTGAGAGAGAAAGCACAAGAAAGAGGAGGGACAGAGGGGAACCTGGATGTGAGACCTGATCCTAGGACCCTGAGATCATGACATGAGCTGAAAGTAGATGCTTAACCAACTGAGCCACCCAGGCACCATGTGACAAAAACTTCTGAACTTTCTTTCCATAGTAATAGAGCAGAAATTATGACAAAGAACTGTTGTCATGGGTTTCTCACTATGGATTTTTCTCCCTTTTTCCAATAGTATTAAGTTGCTTTAGTTAACATTTGTGCAAATGTAAATAACCACAATAAAATAAATTCAACCTTCACATATATTAAATGTCTCAAGAATTTTTGGATTTTTATAACTCAAAAAATTATAAAATAAGATAAAAAATCACCTGAAAAAAATGTATATCCAAAAGGATTTTATTTTACTTTATTTTATTTTTTAATAAAGAGATTTTAAAGTTTCCAAATGTCATCATCATTTACACAATCCAATTTTAAAAGGAAAGCCCACACTTTACTTTTTTGATAGGACACTGCCTGTGAAAAATGTATACAAAAATTAGTATGCACACTAAAAGAGTGTGTGAAAATCTTGTAAAATAAGAGACTATTCTCTTTTATAGTAAGAATTGCCAATGAGTTTTTTAAAGGCTGAAATTTCTATATGCAGGCAACTAACAACATGGATGTTAATAGTTTATCTCCTGATTCTCTTCAGGAGCAAGACTGACTAGGAAGGGAAATCTACTGGGAGGTCATTTGCACTCATCGCTGAAATTATATATATATAAAAAGAATGTATATGTAATATCCTAAAGCAACACAGCAAAATTCAAGGAACAAGGTGAGAATTACCTCTGATGTGGGACAATAAAAATTAGGACCTTGATCATTTCATTAAAGAAAACACTATCCATTCTTTTGGTCATAGTTTCAACAAGATTTGTGTGGGAGAGGGCAGTAAGAATGATAGCAAAATCATAGTAAACAACCAAGATATCTTTCAGCAGGTGAATGGATAAATAAACGATCGTATATCCAGATAATGGAATTTTATTCAATACTAAAAAGAAACATGCCATCAAGTCATGAGAAGGCATCAAGAAACCTTAAATGCATATTATTACTAAGTGAAGGAAGCCAATTTGAAAAGCTACATACTGTCTGAGTTTAACTATTAGACATTTTGGAAAAGACAGGAGACAGTAAAATAAATCATATTTTGCCTGGATTTAGGATAAATAGGCAGAGTACAGAAGATTTGGGGGCTATTATAATATTCCATGTGATACTGTAGTAAGTGAATAGAAGTCACTTTACATTTATGAAAAGTCATAGAATATACAGCACCAAAAGTGAACTCTGGTATAAACTATGGACTTTAGGTGATTATGATGTGTCAATGTAGATATATTGATTGTAGCAAACGTATTACTCTGGTATGGGATGATGATATTTGGAAAGACTGGAGGTGTGGGGTACAGTGGGCATATGAAAACTCATCGTACTTTTTGTTGCATTTTGCAAAAACTGTATTAAAATAGAAACATACGCATATTTACTATGTGTGTATGTACATATATACATATATATTTCACAGTAGTCATGCTTAAGGTGTTTTGGGACAAAGGACTAAATGGCATGTGGTGGGACACTTGTTGATTTATATCTTCTTAGGTTTGTCGGGTTACTGACTTTATTCAACTGGGTGAACTGACACCCAATCCTCAAATACTTCTTACCAAAAGAAATATATTCTTTGCTCTAAGATGTAAGCCTAGGCATTAATAGAGGACATGGAACCTAGAGCTAAATGAAAGTGGCTTTATGAGGGAGCAACCCAGATACTTCATCTTAATACTTTCAAATTTACCTTACTAAGATCAAAGACCACATATAATAGTGTAATAAATATTGACATGTAATATGAATAATTTATCATATCCTCTTTATTTTTTTTTAAATTTTATTTATTTATGATAGTCACACAGAGAGAGAGAGAGAGGCAGAGACACAGGCAGAGGGAGAAGCAGGCTCCATGCACCGGGAGCCCGACGTGGGATTCGATTCCGGGTCTCCAGGATCGCGCCCTGGGCCAAAGGCAGGCGCCAAACCGCTGCGCCACCCAGGGATCCCCTCATATCCTCTTTAAATCTTAGAATTAGGTGACCTTAAACTAATGTAATCCTAATCTGTGAACAAATCATTATTTTTAACTCTATATTTAGGGTAAAATCAAACTCCCAACAACAGAATGGACAAATAGAATATAGAATATTATACATTAACAAGAGTGAATAGCCTAAAACTATGTGAAACAACATGGATAATTCTTCCAGGCATAGTGTAAGAAAGAATCCAGACCAAAAGACTATATATTGTATGCTTCCATTTTTAAAAGGCACACACAAAACACACACACACACACACACACACACACACACACACAAACCAAAAATCAAACCAACAATATTGATACCAGTTTCTCTTAAGGATGGGGTCATGACTGGAAAGGAGTATAAAGAAATTTCTGAGGGTACTGTAATTCTATTTCTTGACCTTGGAACACATTAAAGGAGTAAGTTCAGTTTGTGAAAGTGAACCAAACCATACAGTAAAAATACTTGCCCATTTCTTCATGTGTACAACTGGAAGATACTTACTGTATGCCCAGCAATGAAATGAAGTTGGCAGAAGGGACAAAAGAAGCATAGAACAGTGTCTACTCTGAATCCTTATAGCCTACACAGCACGAGGAGCCTCACATTTATGAAAACATTAAAATTTTCAATTGGGAAATGCATGATTAAAGTCAAGTGTTACAGGTTTATTATCTGTCTAGATCAAAGGAAGATACCACTGAGAGCTAACAGATAACAAATGTTGAAGGAGGTTGGGCCTGAAATATGCATTAAGGTGGAGTTTTGGACAATTCTAGTCTCAGCCTAAAGATGTGACAGTTTGAAGATCTTCATTATAGTCCCTCTGGCATGTTAAATGCAATAGCACCAACAATTAGCCTGTAAGACAATTCTCACTTGTAAGATATACTACTAATTAAATTTTCAATTATTATTTAGTATCTTTCCCACTATGCAGTTTTGTTTGGGTGGCACTAATAAAGTCAGAGTTTGATAATAAAATTAGTGACTATATTTTTATTTCAAATACTATGTTACCCAATAGCTTAACTGATTTGCATTTCCAATGGCCAACAAAAACAATGACTTTACGTGGAATTATGAGATCTATATGTTCCTTCTGATATTAATTTGGGCTAAGAAGCAGTGGTGTAGTTTTTATGCATAAATGAAAGTGTTTATAAGTACTTTTCCATATCTGTGGCTGTCTTCCATCTTATATCCTAATCCCTTTAAAGATTTATTCTTGTGATTTTATAACATTATCTGTACAATCAAGCCATTATTAACAAAAAATAAAGAATTAGCAAAAGGACATTGTCCACGTTCATTTAATATGTAAACCCTGAATTACATTGTACATCCACTTTCATGTTTTGACTTACTCAAACTAGAGATATGGGGAATTTTAATGGTCATTTCCAGTAACTTTTGGGGCCAATATATTCACCAGTCTGTTTAGTTCTCCAGAGCTCTCATTTGTCACTTTGATCATATCTTCCACTCTATTTGAAATGATGTTCAAGCAACTCACCCAATTCATTTCCTGATTTACACAGGTGCATGTAGAGATATTCAAAATTATAATTAACAAAGTTGCTTCATACCTGAACACAAATGAACATATTCTATGTGAATAAGCTAAGGAAAATCTGATTTGTATGTAGTGAAATTGCTTAGCTAAGCAAACAAACTAAAAGTAAGCAACTAAGTATGTAGTTAAAACTGAACAATAACAATTATAATAAACTAATATTGAAGCATTAATCTTGTATTTTACAGCTATATACCAAAAAAATGGAAATTAGAAAAATGGATAATAGCATCTGGAGTTCTTCCAGTAACTCCAATATTCATGAAATAATATGAACCATGTGCTTGTGAAGTCATCACTTCAACTTTTTAGTAAATAAATGGAAACTTGTGAAATTAATACTATTGGAAAATTATGCCACACAACATCAGAGTTAGTTATTTTTCCACAGACATATAAATGTTAAGTTAAAGATAAGGGAAGGGGACTAAAATAAATCCATCCTTTAAACAGAAGGCATTCTTTAAATGCCCTATTTAAGACAGACAATGCTTTTATTATCGTGAGAACAGTGATATTCAAGATAGAGTATAAACATATTTATCTTTATTTTAACAAATCCAAAAGCTGAAAGAGCTTTAAAGGCTTACCAAGTTTTGCATATATAACCTAGGACTGATCCTTGGCAACCTGCTGGAAGACCTCTTATGTTCATTACATGGTACACTGAACCACCGCATGAGTCCCTGGGTTAGTTTATTAAGGTTGCTACACAAAGTACCACAAACTGAGTAGTTTAAACAACAGAAATTTTTGCTTACGGTTCTCAAGTGGGGGGTCCGTGATCAATGCATGGCATAGTTGGTTCCTTCGAAGAGCTACAAGAAAGAATCCATTGCATGCTTCCCTCCTAGCTTCTGGTGATTGTTGGCAATCTTTGACATTCCCCACCTTTGCTCATCATCCTAATCCCTGTCCTCAACTTCACGTGGTGTTCTTTCTGTGTGTAGGTCAATCTCCAAATTCCCACCTTTTATAAGAATAGTAGTTATAGTAGATTTGGAGTCTGCCTTTCCATTTGTGTCACCTTTAACTTCTTCCATCAATGTTTTGTAGGTTTCAGAGTACAAGTCTTTCACCTCCTGGTTAAGTTTACCTCTAGGTATTTTATTGGGGGGGGGGACCACTTATAACTGGGATTGTCTTCTTAATTTGTGTTTCTGCTACTTCATTAGTAGTGTATAAAAATGCAACAGAATTCAGTAAGTTGATTTTGTATGCAGTGACCTTAGTGAATTCATTTATCAGTTCTAGTATTTTTTTTAGTAGAGTCTAGGATTTTCTATATATAAGATCATGTCTTCTGCAAATAGTGAGAGTATTACTCCTTCCTTACCAATTTGCATGCCTTTTATTTCTTTTTCGTGTCTGATTGCTGTGGCTAGGACTTCCAATACTACTTTGAATAAAAGTGGTGAGAGTGGGCATCCTTGCATCATTCATGATAGTAGGATAAAAGTGCACAGGTTATCACTACTGAGTATAATGTTAGCTGCAGCTTTTTCATAGAAGGTCTTTATTATGTTGAGGTATGTTCTCTCTTAAACCTCCATTGTTGAGGGTTTTTATCATAAATGGAAGTTGTACTTTGTAAAATGCTATTTCTGAGTCTATTAAAGTGATCATATGGTTTTTATCTTTCTCTTGTTGATGTGATATATCACATTGATTGTGAATATTTAACCACCCCTGTACGTCAGGAATGAATCCCACTTGATTGTGTGGAATGATTTTTTAAATATATTATTGAGGGATGCCTGGGTGGCTCAGCAGTTCAGTGTCTGGCTTCGGCTCAGGGCATGATCCTGGAATTCTGGGTTCAAGTCCCACATCTGGCTCCCTGCATGGAGCCTGCTTTACTCTTTGCTTATGTCTCTGCCCCTCTCTCTGTGTGTCTCTCATAGATAAATAAATAAATAAATAAATAAATAAATAAATAAATAAATAGACTTTTGTTGAGGAATATTGCACCTATGTTCATCAGAGATGTTGGACTCTCATTCTCTTTTTTTATGGTGTCTTTACCTGGTTTTGGTATCAGAGTAATATTGACCTCAGTGAATGAATTTGGAAGCTTTCCTTCCTCTTCTATTTTTGGAATAGTATGATAACAGATATAAACTCTCCTTTTTTAAAGATTTATTTTATTTATTTATTTACTCATTCATTCATTTATGAGACCCCCAATCACTGAGCCACCCAGATATCCCTAAACTCTTCTTTAAATGTTTTGTAGTATTCACCTGTGAAACCATCTGGTCATGGACTTTTGTTTGTTTGGATATTTTTTATTCAACTTCGTATCTGGTAATTGTTGAAATTTTTATTTATTACTGATTCAGTTTTGAGAGGTATATATTTCTAGGAATTTATCACTTCTAGGTTGTCTAATTTGTTGGCATATATTTTTTATAATATTCTCTTATGATCTTTTCTATTTCTGTGGCATGGGTTGTTATTTCCCCTCTGCCATTTGTGATTTTGTTTATTTAAGTCTTTTTTTTTTTTTTAATGAGTCTGGCTAAAGATCTATCAATTTTGTTATCTTTTCAAAGAACCAGCTCCAGATGTCATTGATCTGGCGTATTTTTAAAAATTTCTATTTCAAATACTTCTACTCTACTTTTTATTGTTTCCTTCCTTCCACCGGTTTGGAATTTTGTTCTTTTTTTTTTTTCCTCCTTAGCTTCTTTAGGTGTGAGATCCGGTTGTTTATTTAGGAGTTTTCTTATTAAAGTAGGACTGAATTCCTGTAAACTTCCTTCTTAGAAAGATTTGCTGGGTGCAAAGATTTTGGAGCATTATGTTTTCATTTTTATTTGTCTCCATGAATTTTTTAAAAATTTCTTTGATTTCTTGGTTGACTCATTATCTAGTAGCATATTATTTAACCTCCATGAATTTGTGTTCTTTCCAGATTTTTTCTTGTGGTTGATTTCTAGTTTCATAGTGTTTTGGTTGGAAAAGATACATGGTATGACTTCAGCCTTTTTGAAATGTTGAAACTTGTTTTGAGGATGCTATGTGTTCTGTTCTGGAGAATGTTCCATGCGCCCTAGAAAAGAATGTTGTATTCTGCAGTTCTAGAATGAAAAGTTCTAAATATATCTGTAAATCCATCTGGTCCAATATGGCCCACTCTGTCATTCAAGACCAGTTTCCTTACTGATTTTCAGTATAGATGATCTATCTGTTGATGTAAGTTGGCTGTTAAAATCCCCCATGATTATTGTATTACTATTGATTACTTCCTTTTTGTTCTTAGCCAGTTTATGGATTTGAGTGTTCCCATATTGGGTGCATAAATATTTGCCACTGTTATATCCTTTTGTTGGATTGTTCCTCATGTATTGTTTTCTTTGGTTACAGTCTTTGTTTTAAATTCTAGTTTGTCTGAAATACATATTGCTACCCAGTTTTCTTTCATTTGTATTTGCATGGTAAATATTTTTCCATCCCTTACCTTTCAGTCTATGTGTCTTTGGGGCTAAAGTAAGTCTCTGAGAGGCAGCATATCCTTGAATCTTACTTTTATTTATCAATTTCATCATGTTATATCTTTTGATTGGAACATTTAGTCTACTTACATTCAAAGTAATTACTAATGGGTATGAATTTATTGCTATTTTGTCACCTATTTATGGTTGCTTTTGTACTTCTTTGTTCCTTTTCTCTCTTCTCTCACAGTTTGTAGACTTTATTTAGTGATATACTTGGATTCCTTTCTCTTTATTTTTGCATATCACTATTTTCTGTTATTGATAATAGTTTTATATATAACATTTTTATGTATAACATTTATATAGTAGTCTACATTAAGTTGATTATTGCTCTTGTTTGAACCAATTCTAAAAGCACTATATTTTTACTCTTTACCTCCCCCCATGTTTAAGGAATGGTATATTATACTTTTCATCTTAACTCTGTGTGTGAATCCCTTGACTTTTACAGATATAGTTAAAATCACTATTTTCATATGTCCTACTTTCCTTACTCCTTCTTATAATCTTCCTTTTTCATGCAAATCGCCCCCTTTAACTTTTCTTGTAGCGCTGGTTTAGTGATAATGAATTTCTTTAACCTTTGTTTATCTGGAACTGTTCTGAGCCTTGTCAGATAGTTCATTCTTGGTTGCAGATGTTTTTCTTTTAGCACTTTGACTACACCATGCCATACTCTTCTCTCCTACAAAGATTCTGCTGAAAATTCAGCTGATAGCCTTATGGGATTTTCCTTGGATGGAAGTGTTTTCTGTCCTCTTGCTGCTTTTAAAATTCTCTCCTTATCGCTACTTCTTGCATGTCATTACTATGTGCCTTGGTGTGGACCTCCTTCGGTTGATTTTATTGGGGCCTCTCTGTGCCTCCTGGACTGAGATGTTACTTTCCTTCCCAGACTTGGGCAGTTTTCAGTTTATTTCTTCAACCAAATTTTCTGCCCTCTTTTCTCTTTTCCTTCTGGAAAAGAGAATGCAAATGGTATTACACCTGATGGTGTGTCTGAATTTCCTAAACTGCTTTCTTTTTTTAAATTATGATTTGTTTCTCTCTCCTCTTAAACTTGTGTTCCACTTCTGTCCTCCAGGTTGCTCATTCATCCTTCTGCCTCCTCTAGTGTACTATTCCCTCCAGTGTGTTTTTAATTTCAGTGATTGGGTTCTTCATCTCTGATGGGTTCTTTTTTATGGTTTCCATCTCTTTTTTGAGAGTCTTATGGAGGTCCTCCACTCTTTCCACAAGTCCAGTGAGTATCTTTATGACCATTATCTAAATTCTCTATCAGGAATATTACTTACCTCATTTCTTCTGGGTCTCTTGCTATGTTTTTGTCCTATTCTTTGGTTTGGAACATGTTTCTCCATCTCTTCCTTTTGTCCAACTCTCTGTGTCTGCTTTCATGTGTTAGAAAAGTCATCTGTCTCCTGCTCTTGAAAGTAGTAGCTTTATGAAAAGAGGTCCTGTATTGCCCTGCAGTGCAGTGTTCCCTGTTCACCAAAAACTGACACTTCAGGGGTGTATCCTATGTGTGTTCCAAGCCCCCTGCTGTTGTGGGTGAGCCATGTTTGCCTTCAGTCTCATCACCTGCAATGTTTGTCTTCACCTGTTTTGGACAGTGTTTGGCCCCTCTGTTGTTAGTGGGCCAGTCTTGTGCTGTTTGTGCATTTACCAAAGCCACAATAATGGAGCTGCAGGGTACTTTCCAGTATTGCCCTCAGAGAAGCTTTTGTTGATGTGCAGGGCTTGGCAGTGGGACTAGATATCTGCCCTCAGTCCATCATTTAGGCTGCCTTCAAATCAATGCATATAGTTATCTTCCCCTCTCCTTGAAGGGAAATGGTGCCTAATAGCTCTTTTGTTCCTGGAGAAATCTCCAAATGATCCCTGCACTTCCAGCACCTAAATAAATCTTCTCATTCCCTAAGCATAAATCTCATTCCCTAAGCATATAAGCATACTTCAAACTGCTATTTTTATCATCTTTCTCAGCCTGGCTGGTTTTTGTGCTATCTTTTTAAGGATCGAAACTCTGTTCCTATAACCTTCCTTTGCTTACCCAGAGCTGAGTCCTCTTACTTTTATAGTTTCATGTGTTTTGACCCATTGATTGTTGGGCATCTTTGGTTTTCCAAGTCAAAGTTTATGAGGATTTGTCTTTCCCATAGGTCCCCTGTGCCTGGGGTCAGGTGTGTGGGATCTGTTCCTCTCCTCTGTGCTTGCTGTGTCCCTCTATCCTATGGACAGTCCTGTAACAGCTCTGTCGCTGTTAGTAAGGGTTAACTCACTTCAAGGTAACATACTCTATGCTTGATGATTTAAGGCCCTTGATCTGTAACAGAATTAATTTACTGTCTCTGAGATTTGCAGACCACTGGCCTTGGGGAATGAAGGACCAGAATTTTCCGAGGCAACAAAGGCCAGAAAGTCTGTTTTTAAGCTGCCTTGGCCTTCTGATAAGCCCGGCAATCTTTTACAAAATGTTTTCCTTTTTAAAAGTCACACAAATGACTTTACTGACCTCCCTTTGTGCATCTGTCGACCTTGCCCTCCTTTGCAGAAAGAACACTGTATTCTTGCACAACCCCTGGTTACTGAGGAACCAGACCATCTTGCACAACCACCTGCAGGTACCAAGGAAGCAGAACTTCTTGCACAATCTCCCCCAGACACCAAGGAACTAGATGTTCTCACATAACCTCTGAGCATCAAGATAACTCTATAGCTGGCATCATCAGTCTGCATGTAATCAAGGAATGTCACAGACCACTGCACTCCCTTAACTTATTAAACACTTTAAAAACTCTGAGTTAGGCAAAAACCTTGGAGTTGGCTTTTGGACAATAGTTTATTTTCTCCCCAGTTAGTCATACTTTTGAATAAAGCTTACATTCCTTTCCATTCAAAATTCATCTCTTGAGTATTGGCTTTTTGAGCAATGAGCAGCCAAACTTGGGTTCGGTAACAGTCCGACAGGTCAGTTTGGCTACCAAGTGCATCTCTGCCCTTCCTAACCTGTTAGATGTAGCATTGAGCTATAGCCATTCTGCTAGTCTACAGGCCACTTTCTGGGTTATGTACACTCATGGGCATTTTTTAGAAGTATACCTGGGACAGTATGAGCATAGGATTCTCCTATTCCACCATCTTCCAGAATTGATTGTATGCATGTATGTATGTATGTATGTTTTAAGATTTTATTTATTTATTCATAAGAGACACAGAAAGAGAGGCAGTAACATAGGCAGTGGGAGAAGCAGGATTCTGGCAGAGAGTCTGATTTGGAACTCAATCCCAGGACCCCAGGATCACGACTTGAGCTAAAGGCAGACGCTCAACCACTGAGCCATGTAGGTGCCCCAGAATTTATTGTTTTTAAAATATTAAATCGACCTAGCATTTCTGTAATAAATTCCACTTCATCGTGTACCATTCTTTGTATGTGTTGCTAGATTCAATGTCCCAATATTGTGTTAAGAGATTTTAAAAGTATCCTTGTTCATAAGGAATAAAAATTTTTATCTTTTTTTTCCTCTAAAGTTTAATTCAATATTGGCTTCATAAAATAAATTGGGAAGTTTCCCTTTCCTTATACTTACTAGAAGCGATTGTGTAGAATTATTACTTCCTTCTTAAGTATTGGATGAATTTCTAAAATACAGTGACCTTGAGTTTTCCCTGTACATTTTATTTCCTTAATACATATAAGGCTATTTTCATTTTTATCTTGTAGTTTGATAATTTTTATATTTCAAGGAATTCTTAATTTCATGAAAATTGCCTAATTTATTGACATAAAATTTCTGATATTGGTAAATTACATCTTCCCCTTTTTCATGACCAACTTGACTGGAATTTTATTCTATTAGTCTTTTCAAAGACTCAGCTATGGATTAATTTTAATTAATTAATTAATTAATTATTATTTATTTATTTTTATTACATGACTTTTTATCTTTACTACATTCTTACTGTTTGGACTTTACTTTTTTTTTAACATTTCTTTAGGTTGAATAAGTTATTTTAGTCTCTTGAGATCTCTACTTTTAAATAAACTCTCAGCAACATATCGACATTGTTCGTGATAAATATAAGAAGGGGAAATAATTAAGATTTAACTGATTGTGGTAAAACTAGTATTTCTGGTTAAGAAGCTATTAAAATATAATTTTCATATGGCTAAGGAAGTGCTTGTGAATATTAAATGAAATTATGTCAATAAGCCGGCCTAATTAAAAGTAGAGACTTTTCCATCTCCTACTATATGGAATCTACATGTATAAAGGTGTTTATTTCACTTAAGGTATTTATGATGATTTTTCCATCAGAATCAAGACTTCTTAGATTTCCTTAAAATAAGTTGACCTTGGTCAACTCAAATGATTCAGAGATCCTAAGGAGTACTGTTTTAAATGTTTTTAGTTATCCAAACTTCAAAAATTCATTCAGAGCCTTGGCAATTGGTATTATAATACAAACTAATTGTAATTAATTTCAAAGTTCCAATTTTCTAATTATACATATATCTCCCCTAAGTTATGGAAGTCATTACACCGTATTTCTAAATATGGATATAAATATTATATTCCATAATAGTCCTTTCATTATCCTAATGTAGACTAATTGAATAACTCAAAACTTCAATCCTCTCCTTTTCTAAAACATTAATTAAAGCAATATTATTTAATGTAATAGAAATATAAGCATGACAAAAGTTATTTTAGAACTGGACTGGAAGATGTTTAGTAAGATTCATGTGAATAAAATGTGCTTTTAATATGAAATGTCATTGGTCTGTTTCCAAAAGTAGAATAGAATAGTGTATTTTTGAACATTTTTGAACATTTTTTATTCTAAAAATATTTTGCATATTCTTTGTTAGATTAAAAAATAATGACAATGGTCTATTAGCATTATTTACTTAGTTTGAGAAAATATGTTGCTGTAGAAATACTTTTAGCTTCCCAGATATTATAAACTGCTTTTTAACAGTGTATTTTTTTCTCAGAAGCCTTTGATTGACTCAAGAAGTCTTTTTTGTATTATGTTTAGATCAATGCATTTCATAGGCATTAGGACAGTAATAAATATGGCACTTTTGATTAGTGATTTGAAAATTAGCATATTCATGCATGTGTTCACATGCTTTGAAGGATTTTGTTGTGGAATAAAATGTCATTCAAGGCCTGAGATAGCTCCTGAAGGTAAGCCTAATATAGTGTAATCTACACCTAATGTTTTTCCACAGCTCATTAAAATCTTATGTAATTGGAAAACAAATGCAGTAAAATATTTGTGTGGGTGTTGCCATGGTCAACAATCTTCCTCCTCTGAGAGCCTTGTCTTTTTAATCTTCTGATGTTAGAAACAATTCCTTCTTTATTTGACAGCTTCACATTTGATTGACTGCTACTGTTACCATGTGTCAATCTTTGCACATGTTAGGCTTGCTGAGTGTAACTGAGCTTTGGGTATCAAGAAGAGCAACTCAGTGACTATAGAGTTGAAACCAATTCGATACACACTTAATAGGCTCAATATATATATTTTTAAAGTACTGACATGGCAGCCCTTAACTGATTACAATTCTACCGTTATTTTTTCTCTAGTACCTCTAAAATCAAATGCTATTCTCATATACCTCTTTCTTCTTTCAGCTGTCCATTTACCTTTTAATTTGATAAAGTCTGTTCTAGATTCTTACCATAAATTTGTCCTCAGTGGTAAGGTGATGTTGAAGGGATATTAGGTTCAATGCTGTATTCATATGCTTTGTGATAATTAATGCATCATTCCCATTAAGCCAAATTTCCCCAACAATACATAGATAACAATCATAGTATTGAAACAATATATATGAGTGTACTTGACATATTAGGTAGTACAAAGTGTTACAATTGAACTTGAATATTCTTTTTGGTTTAGATCATAACTAGCAAAATGGGAGGAATATTTTTAAATTAAAAAATATTTTCTGAAGTGTTAGCAAAATTTTATATAAAGATAATTTTGCATTACATCTGTAATGTCTGTATTTATAAAATAATAGGACTCAAATTCCTAATGCTCAACAGTCAGGAGGGAAATCAGGTGGAAAAAAATCAAGCTGCCTGTCTTAAACCTTAAAGGGCCTTTCTTCCTTTATTAAAAAAAATCATTCACCAAATTGGAAACTTATCTTTTGATATTTAATTCCAGAGGTCTGGCTTGTTGAAATTAAAGCTGATTTCATTTCCCATTTTATCTTTTACCATATGCCCTACCACTCATCACAACTATCATCAATATTTATAATGGAATACAAGAGAACCTCTACTGCCCCCTTATTTCCTTGTTTATGCAACAGCATCTCATTATAAAAAGCTGTAGAGGCTCAGAATAGTTTGTGTGGTATATGTGTGTGTTTTCCATTGCAATACTTTTTTCCAATGTCACTGCCACAGCAGGCAATGTCATTGCCACTGTACTTGTCCTACATAAATAGTAGGACTTGCTTTCTCTTTTTTATTATAACAAATCATACACTATGTTTTATCACCACACTTAGTTATAAATACAATGGTTATATAAAATTATGTAAGCATTCATAGTAGGAAAAGAGGTCAACCAAATTTTTGGAATAAAAATACTGATTTTAAAATAGCTGTGCATTGCTCCTTTCCCTGCCACCAAATCTTTCTATCAACATCCATCTAAGGGTGATTATAAAATGTACAAGTAGTTTATCACAAATACAGAAGTTTTCTCAAATGGGTAAAGTGGAAAAAAATCCTTAGTAAGAGTTTTCAGGATTTAATCAAATGCCTCATCTCCACCTCTACCCCCAAATTCAAATAGAATTTTCCTTTTTTCTTTTATAAATATATATTTATATACACACACAAACATACATATATACATGTATATATAAGGGAAAATGTATAAATATGTGTGTGTGTGTGTATACACACACTATCTGATTTGACAGACTTGCTCATTTTTATTTTATTTGTCCTTCTTTTAATCTGTGTGACTTTTGCCATGATATATCATTCATCTCTCTATCCAAATTATCTGCATTACTGTGGGCAATTATCAAACATCTCTGAATAAATAGAGGCCTTTCCTGAGTAAGTAGAGATTTTACTCACATATCTGACTCTACTATATCCCCCAAAGAATAGATATTTATGTATTTTAGGACTTAAGCAATTTGTATCTCCATTATCAAGATTATGGAAGAGTATGATTAGAGTAAATCTGAGACAGTTCTAATGTTCACAATATATAGTTTATTGGTCCTTGACACAAGGTTGTTATATTTATGGCATTGTGTTCAAACTCTGGAGATGGTTGTTAAATATTATCTACTCAAAAAGTATATATTAATGCTGCAAGCCTTTACCATTCTTTAAAAATTGTAGAATTTTTAAGAATTTAGAAGGACAGTGTTGAACATAACTCATTTCTCTTTGTGACCAGGAGAGAAGTAGAAGACATATAGATATGGGTATATAATGGATATACTTATACATATATATGATTAGTCAGGTGCTCTGGGTGTGCAAAGTATTGTGATAAGTCTGAAAAGTGAGGCAGTCAACAGAAGGACACAGGATATTAAGGTGATGGAGAGGTACAGGGGTGCTTAGAGCGATAATGAAATTCTTCTTCACCTCTTTAAGTCTATAATAATTCTCGGTGAAAATTATTTTACTTATGTATTTACTACTGAAGATACAATTATGGCATAATGTGGAAGAAAAATATTATGTATGAACAACATATTAAGAGATCTTGCAGATAAGGAAGCAAAGGTTATATTTTATATCATGAATTTACTTACATTATTGAGGGTTAGTAGTGTTGTCACTGATATTGGCAAGTTTAAGGGTTTCTGGAAAAAAGCAGTCACTCGTTCACTCCTGTGTTGCTTTTCTGAAGAAAGAATAAAATCTAGGTTTGAGTAATGGTTTTCAAAAAGCCCATCTCCTTGAATGTGCATTGTGAAAGCACAAAACTTCCATTCTTGAATGTACTACCCCAGATAGGTTAACACCAAAGATAAGCCATTTTTAAACAGTACACAATGTCTGTATTTTATACCAATATTCAACTCAGAATTTTCCATTGTTAGTACTGAGCAAGAAACTGGATATATTAAGCTTTTGTAAGGAGACTGAGATTGGTGGTAATGAATTTGTTTACTGGCTAAAGTCCATGCACCAACTTATACTTATTTTAAATGGACAATGATCTTTGTTAGTCAGATAAGCAAATGCTACATCATACCAAGAAAAGATCTCATGAGAGGATTTTAGAACTTATCCCCGCAATTTAATGTTAGCACAGTTATAAATTAAATTTGCTATGCAAAACACTGTGTAAACCAATTTGAAAAGAGGAAGGGGCAGCTGCTGCTCCCAAAGAGAAAGAACACAACAATACCTCTCGTAAACTAGAGCTGTTATTTCTCCATCGTGTTTGTTAGTTATCTCCTCTCACATATTTTTTTATAGTCTCAACTCTTCATAATTCAGGGGACCCCTATCCCCTCTTCAGATCCTTTTTAGTCCACATATGTATCTGTGCATTCCTTCACTTAAAATCCATATCCAGAGACCATCTCTTCCTTTCATCATCTCTGTATTTTATCTCCTCACCTCAAGTGCCTTCTGAATATGACAAATTTTGCCTTTCTTAATTTCTACTTGACCTTGTGTGTCATTACATCCATTACTGCTGCCCATATCCTGAAACACTGAATATGTTTGTTTCTTATTTTGCAATCCTAATCATTTATTCACTTTTTGTGCCCTATTTTCTGACATTGATTGACAAAAACTCTAAAGTAAAAGCTTGGAAAAATGAGAGCATAAGGAAGAAAACAAGTCTAGGAAAATTCTAGGAGAAATTGTTCTGATACTTGGAACAAATTTTATTTTTTGAAATGTTCCCATTTCTCAAAAATGGGAACAAGTGAAGCTTACAGCAGAAATCTCTTTCTCTGGCCCTCTCAGGTAACTTACAGTATTTCACATAAGGTGAGTGAATCCTGCTCATCTTCATCATCAGTTGCCAGTTCCCATTGCTAAGCATTATTCATTTAGAATTATTCATTTGGAATGATTCAATGGCTTTCAGTACCACCACTGTGCTAAGATCCTAAGTATGTTTAGTTTTAAAGATTTCCGGTTGTCCAGGTGATCATTTTGTTTTGCAGCAATAGTTGAGAAACATCAAAAGTATGCTAGATGAATATTAGTTCCTATGATATGGAAAAATAATGAAAGTTTAAATAAAAGGTCTTGACTATGAGTGAAGCTTCTGTCTCATTCGGGCATATTCCCGAATCCAATATGCAGGATTGGGCAGGGCCTATTTTCATAAAGAGAAGATAGTTATGTTTTCTAACAGAAATCAAATTCAGAAACAAATCAAGTACTTCCACACACTGAGGGAAATAATAAGAAAATTAATTGATGTTGAGGTTGAGGCCCCTTAGTCTCTAATTATTAGATACCACTGATTTCTATTTAGCTAAAGTGTGTAGGATTGGATGTGTGGCTTAACTGTCTGTGAAATTAGACAGTAATCTATGGGGAGCTGTAATGCTGAAGGCAAAGTTCTAAGCTGAAAAACTATTTGTGTGTATCCGTGGATTGATGGGGATGTATGCAGTACAGATATATAATTTGAAGGAGACACAATGCAGCTGTATCATATTTTTAATTTATTTTAATTTTCTAAATGTTCCTAACAAAAATATATAGATAATTGTATAAACATAAATTATTAGAAAGTTTTCAAAGATACGGTCTAAGACCATCTCAGGCAAAGCAAAAACAGTCCATGATTATATAGAAAAGCTGTCTGAGGTAGTTCCATGGCATGATTCATCTTTTTCTTGAGTAAAGGGTAATAAAAACACAAAATGGAAAGGCATAACTGAGGATTTGACAGTCTGGCATTCCTATTGCCTTTAATGAAAATAAATATTTAAAGAAGGTGGAAAAGAGAGCTCTTTCTATTTCTGTAATAAAAGAATAAAATTAGCAAAAAGATATTAAATGGATTCTAAAGGCCTTGTTAGAATTGGACTAAAAAAATGAGCTTTAGGAATTCTAGAGGGCTAATTTAAAACAAATGTTCAAAGTGAAATCTCTTAAGGTATATTTCCCAGACAAGTGGAGGATAGGAAAACCTCTCAGCCTGTCTGTAGACACAAGTGGTCCCGTAGTGAATGAATGTCCTATCGCCTAGCTGGAAAGGAAGCTGCATCTGGTGACAGAGACATCACCTTACATGTTCCTGAGCCCCTTACCTTTTATTTTTTCTTTCTATATTGGGAGAAATTAGCTTTATAATGGAAAAACAATATGAATAAACTATAAAAGGACAACAGAGTAATGTAATGACTTTGGCAGCAGTATATAGTAGAAGGAACAATGATTTAGATCAGGATACTCAAGCTTTCTATTATTTCCAGATATATATACATATATATATGAAAGTCTATTCCATATTCACTTTGTTATTTCATAAAGCACTTGTCTCCTTCAAATACCTGGACTTTACACATGCATGTCACTTCTGAAGTATTCACTCAAAGCCATCCACTTCAACTGATGAGTCAACACCCTCAGCTCCAGATATGGAGCTGAAATATATATATATATATATGTATATATATATGTATATACACATATATATAATATATACATAAATATATTTAAATGCATTTTAAATCTTATAATATTTAAATATATAAATATGTAAATATAAATATATAAATAAAAATTTTAAATTTTATAAATATAAGTAGTTATAATATATAATATATTATATAATATCATAAATATAAATATATATACATAAGTGTAAATATGAAATATTTATTTATTTATTTATTTATTTATTTATTTATTTATTTATTTCAGGGTCTTTGTGGTTCCATACAAATTTTAGGGTTCTTCTAGTTCTTTTGAAAAATAACATTGGGATTTTATAGGGATTGCAATGAAGCTACAGAATACTTGAGTATGGGCATTTTTAACAATATTTTTATAATTCATGAGCACAGGACATCTTTCAATTTACTTGTGTCTCCTGAGTTTCTCTCATCAATGTCTTACAGTTTTCAGTGTACTGGTCTCTTACTTCCTTGGTTAAAATTATTCCTAGGTATTTTATTCTTTTTGATGCTACAGTAAATGGGGTTTTCTTTCTTTTTTTGAGATTTTATTTATTTGAGAGAGAGAGAGAGAGAGCAAGTGCAGGGAGGGGCAGAGGAAAAGGGAGAGAAAGAATCCAAGAAGATTTTACGCTAAGTGTGGAGCCCAACATGGGGCTTGATCTCACAACCCTGAGATCATGGCCTGTGCTGAAACCAAAGGTTGGACATTTAACCAACTGAGCCACCCAGGAGCCCCAGATGGTTAATTTTCTTAATTTCTCTTTCTGTACGTTTGTTATTAGTATACAGAAACAAAGCAGATTTTGGATATTGATTTCTTATCTTTCAACTTTTACTGAATTTGCTTATTCTAGCAGTGTTTAGTGGAACCTTTAGGGTTTTAAAAAAGTAAAGATCTTATTTATTAATTTAGTTTAGAGAGAGACAGAGCACAAACTGGGGAAGGAATAAAGGAAGAGGAAGAGGAACAAACAGACTGTATGCTGAGTGTGAAGCCTAATATGGGGCTCCATCTCACAACCCTGAGATCATGACCTGTGCCAAAATCAAGAGTCAAATACTTAACTGACTAAGCCACCTGGGTACCCCATTTAGAGTTTTTTTTAATTTAACTTCACCTGCAAATGAGACAAAATTACTTCCTTTTCTGTTTGTAGACCTCTTATTTTGTTTTTCTTATATAATTGCTACAATACCATAGCAATTGGGGGAAAAACTGGAGAAAGTGTGCATCCTTGTCTTGTTTCTGACCTTATAGGACAAGCTTTCAGCTTTTCAACATTGGTTATGATGTTAACTATGGGCTGAAAGAAATGGTCATACATTTCTTTTACTGTGTTGAGTTATGTTCCCTCTATGCCTAATTTATTGACAGTTTTATCATAAACAGATATTGAATTTTGCCAAATACTTTCTCTGCATCTATTGAGATGGCCATATGATTTTTATCTTCCATTTTGTTAACGTGGTATATCATGTTGATTGATTTATAGGTGTCCAGCCATTCTTTAAGATTTTATTTATTTATTCATGAGAAATACAGAGAGAGAAGCAGAGACATAGGCAGAGAAAGAAGCAGGCTCCACACAGGGAGCCCAATGTGGGACTTGATCCTAGGACTCCAGGATCACATCCTAGGCTGAAGGCAGGTGCTCAACCACTGAGCCACCCAGGTGTCCCAGTGTCCAACCATTCTTGCTTCCCACAATAAACCCACTTGATCATGGTGTGTGATCCTTTCAGTATATTGTTGAGTTCAGTTTGCCAATACTTCGTTGAGGATTTTTGCATCTGTGTCCATTGGAGATATTGGCCTGTAATTTTTCCTTCTGACAGCATTTTCTAGTTTTGCTACCAGAGTATCCTCGGTCTCATAAAATAAATTTGTAAGTGTTCCTGCCTCTTCTCCTCTTCCTCTTCCTCCTCATCTTCTTCTCCTTTTTCAAGTTTGAAAAGGATTGGAATTCTTTTTGAATGTTGGAAGAATTCACTAGTGAAGCCATCTGGTCCTGGACTTATTTTATTGGGAAATTTGTGTTACAAATTTAATCTCCTTACTAGTAGTCGGTATATTCAGATTTTTTTATTCCTTCATGATTCAGTATTGGGAGGAAGAAATATGTTACAAGGAATTTATCCATTTATTCTAGGTTGTCCAATTTGTTGGCATATAATTTTTCATAATAGTCTCATATATATGCATATAGTATATATATATGTATAATATATACTACTATATATATGTGTGTGTATATATATATACACATTATTTTACCACTACCCCACCTCTCCATCTATATCTATCTATATCTATATATTATCTATATCTATATCTATATCTAACTATATCAATATCTGTAGTCTCTTTGTATTTTTTTTGGTATCAGTTGTAATGTCTCCTCTTCTACTTCTGATTTTATTTCAGCCTTCTCTTTCTTTCTTATTGAGTCTTACTATAGATTTACTAGTTTGGTCTTTTTAAATAGCCAGCAAAATTTTTTGATGATCATCCACTTTATGGTCCTGATATTTTTTTTCTCTAGGTGTTTTTCAATGCTATAAACATAGTTTGTTTTTTTTTAAGAGGGAAATTCTGGGGAAGATGGCAGAGTAGAGGGATCTTAAGCCCATCTCGTCCCATGGATACAATGAGAAAACACCCACTTTAGTGTAAGTAATCCAGAAAATGCCCCAAGGACTGGCAGAACAGGCTTTTCACAGCTAAATGTAGAGAAGAAGATGCATCTAAGAGGGTATAAAAGGCACAGACATGGTTTGGAGCCAGAAAAACCCCTGGAGTGCCTGTGGGGGAGGGGCTCTACAGGTGCTGAATGGGAAGAGGGGCAGAACCAACATCAGGCACCCCAGGCATAGGTACTCACGTGGGGATAATGAATCCCAATAATATTTGGTTTTGTAAACGAGTGGGGTCAAACAATCAGCGGGACTTAGCACCTGGAACTTTAAAAAATCAGCAGACTGGGCTCTGGAAGAGCTAGGAGGGTGGAGTCTCCACCCAAGAAGACAGCATAACAAACAGTCCCACAGAGATGCAGCATACAAACAGCAGTTTGAAAAACGCATGGGGTATACAAGATTTATTTACTCATCTCAGAGTGTGGGCTGGAGGGACAGGGATCTTTAAGGGACTTCCCCAAGAATAAAAGAGATGGTTGTGCAATTTCTTTCCCTGCTCCCCCACCCCCCCATAATACATGGACATATGCATGAATAGGAATGGCTCAGCACAAATACTCTTCACCTGGCTTACTGGTAACATGCCCCACCCCAATGTTCTCCTGTGGAAATGCCCCCTGCTTTGAAGCCTGTGCAAGAATGTTCTCAGGAAGCTATAGGCCCTTCCTCAGAATATCTGTACAGACTTGATGACCTTGCACGCCTTGCCGCCATGTTCTCCTGCTGACCTGCACCATCCATTGGCCAGAACCCATCCAAAGTGTTGTATTTAATGTATTTAATGGCTAGAAGAACTTGCCAAATTTTCTTATTTACTGTTGTTTTTCATGATGTTGATATTTTTATGTATCCAGGAAAATGTTTTGTAGGATATCCCTAAATTTGTATTAGTCTAGCTGTAGATTGTACTCAGATTAAAGAGTTTGGCAGGGACTAATACATCATTGATCTACGTGTCTATTACATTTTATCCTTATTCACACAGATATTAGTTATGGTAGTATTAAGTTTGACCACTTGGTTAAGGTAGTATCATCAGATTTATCCATTATCAGAGACTGTTTTCTCTATTACAATTTATATGTAGATAATTTGGAATTCTGTAAATATCCTATTCTTCAACAATATTTCACATAATATTTTAGCATCCATTGATGATTCTTGCCTTAAACAGTTATGACAGTGGTAACAAATGGTTATTTTCTAATTATTTGATTTATTCTACATTTATCAATGGCATTGTTTTCTATTAAAAAAGAACTTTTACTACTACCCCACCTGTACATATTTAGGAATTTTACTGTCAGATTAATTGACATTTTTTTATATTTCTATAATGCATAAATTGTATTCCTACATAGGCCAGTTAGAGACTTTTCAACTGGATCTTATGATCTTCTGACAAGTTCACAAGAGTAAGTACTTCTTTCCTTCCTGGAATGAAATATATTCTAGATCCTCTGTGTCTCTCTGCTCTAGTTATGGAATCAGTCATTTCTCCAAAGACCCCAGGTCCTTTTGAGATATTAAACACACAAGGTAGTCCCAGACTGGTTCACTAACAACACAGGAACCAAAAATTGCCCAAAACAGGTGAAGACAAACATTGCAGGTGATGAGACTGAAGGCAAACATGGCTCACCCACAACAGCAGGGGGCTTGGAACACACATAGGATACACCCCTGAAGTGTCAGTTTTTGGTGAACAGGGAACACTGCACTGCAGGGCAATACAGGACCTCTTTTCATAAAGCTACTACTTTCAAGAGCAGGAGACAGATGACTTTTCTAACACATGAAAGCAGACACAGAGAGTTGGACAAAAGGAAGAGATGGAGAAACATGTTCCAAACCAAAGAATAGGACAAAAACATAGCAAGAGACCCAGAAGAAATGAGGTAAGTAATATTCCTGATAGAGAATTTAGATAATGGTCATAAAGATACTCACTGGACTTGTGGAAAGAGTGGAGGACCTCCATAAGACTCTCAAAAAAGAGATGGAAACCATAAAAAAGAACCCATCAGAGATGAAGAACCCAATCACTGAAATTAAAAACACACTGGAGGGAATAGTACACTAGAGGAGGCAGAAGGATGAATGAGCAACCTGGAGGACAGAAGTGGAACACAAGTTTAAGAGGAGAGAGAAACAAATCATAATTTAAAAAAAGAAAGCAGTTTAGGAAATTCAGACACACCATCAGGTGTAATACCATTTGCATTCTCTTTTCCAGAAGGAAAAGAGAAAAGAGGGCAGAAAATTTGGTTGAAGAAATAAACTGAAAACTGCCCAAGTCTGGGAAGGAAAGTAACATCTCAGTCCAGGAGGCACAGAGAGGCCCCAATAAAATCAACTGAAGGAGGTCCACACCAAGGCACATAGTAATGACATGCAAGAAGTAGCGATAAGGAGAGAATTTTAAAAGCAGCAAGAGGACAGAAAACACTTCCATCCAAGGAAAGTCCCATAAGGCTATCCGTTGAATTTTCAGCAGAAACTTTTCAGAACAGAGAAAAAGGCATGGAATATTCAAAGTGCTGAAAGAAAAAGATCTGCAACCAAACATACTGTGTCCGACAAGGCTATCATTCAGAAGAGAGTTTCCTAGACAAAGGTTAAAGAAATTCATCACCACTAAACCATCATCATGAAAAATGATAAAGGGAATACTTTGAGTTGAAAGACTGTAAGTGGGTTTAAGAAAAGTAGGAAGCACACGGAAGCAGTATATCTGTATTAAGTAATCTATAAAAATCAGTCAAGGGATTAAAACATACAAAAAGATGTAAAATATGACACCATGTACCTAAAATGTGGGGTAGGGGGGAGGGAGAGTAAATACTTAGTGCTTTTTTTTTTAATTTTTGGATTTTTTTTTAAATTTTTTATTTATGATAGTCACAGAGAGAGAGAGAGGCAGAGACACAGGCAGAGGGAGAAGCAGGCTCCATGCACCGGGAGCCCGATGTGGGATTCGATCCCGGGTCTCCAGGATCGCGCCCTGGGCCAAAGGCAGGCGCCAAACCGCTGCGCCACCCAGGGATCCCAATACTTAGTGCTTTTAAAATTAGTTCAAACTTAAGCAATTATCAACGCAATATAAACTGCTATATACATAAGATGTATATAAACCACAAATCAAACACTGGTATTGGTATGCAAAAATTAAGAGAAAGGAATCCAAATATGTCACCAAAGAAAGCCAGGAAACTGTGAAAGAAGAGTGAAAAATAAAGTAGTAGAAATACAAAAATAACATAAAACAAGTAATCAACTACATTAAGTAAATACCTATCAATAATTACTCTGAATGTAAATGGAATAAAATCTTTAATCAAGAGACATAGCATGACAGAAGGGATAAAAAAGCAAGCCCCATGAATATGCTCTCTCCAATTGACTCATGTGAAAAGAGTTACAGAAACAATAGTTACATCAGAGAAAATAGATTTTAAAATAATGGCTGTATCAAGAGATAAGACACTACAAAATCATAAAAGAAACAATCCAACAAGAGGATATAACAATTGCAAATATTCACGCACCCAAAATAGGAGCACTGAAATATATATGGCAGCCAATAATAAACACAAACGGAGAGATGCCTGGGTGGTTCAGTGGTTGAGCATCTGCCTCCAACTCAGGGCATGATCGTGGAGTTCCAGGATCAAGTCCCACATTGGGCTCCCTGCATGGAGTCTGCTTTCTTTTTTTTTTTTTTAATTTTTTTTTTAAATTTTTATTTATTTATGATAGTCACAGAGAGACAGAGAGAGGCAGAGGGAGAAGCAGGCTCCATGCACCAGAAGCCCGATGTGGGATTCGATCCCGGGTCTCCAGGATCGCGCCCTGGGCCAAAGGCAGGCGCCAAACCGCTGCGCCACCCAGGGATCCCCTGGAGTCTGCTTTCCCTCTGCCTATGTCTCTGCCTCTCTCTTTCTGTGTCTCTCATGAATAAATAAATAAAATCTTAAAAAAAAAAAAAAACCCTCACACAAAGGGAGTAATCAGTAGTAATACATAATAGTATGGACTTTAACACTGCACTTACATCTATGGATAGATAATCCAAACAGAAAATTTACAAGGAAATAATAGATTTGAATGTCACATTGGACTAGATGGATCTAACAGATATATTCAAAACACTCCATCTTAAAATGATAGAATACACATTCTTTTCAATGACACACGGAACATTCCCCAGAATAGATCACATATTAGGCCACAAAACAAGTTTTAATAGTTTCAAATAGACCATACATCTTTTCTGACCACAACACTATGAAACTGAAACCAGCCACAAGAAAAAGTCTGGAAAAAGTACAAATCCATGGAGGCTAAATAACATGCTACTAAGCAATGAATGGGTCAGCCAAGAAATCAAAAAGAAAATCAAAATATTCATGGAGACAAATGAAAATGAAAACACAGTGATCCAAAATCTTTGCGATCCAGTAAAAACCATTCTAAGTGGAAAATTTACAGCAATACAAGCCTACTTTAAGAAGCAAGAAAAATCTCAAACTACCAAACTACCTAGCCTTACACCTAAAGGACCTAGGAAAAAGAATAAGAAACAAAACCCTAAACCAGTAGAAGGAGAGAAATAAGATTAGAGCAGAAATAAAATAGAAATTAAAACAATAAAACAGATCAATAGAACGAGGTGCTGCTTCTTTAAAAAGATCAACAAAATTGATAAATTTTTAGGGAGACTCATCCAAAAAAAGGGAACTCAAAGAAAATCATAAATGAAAGAGGAGAAATGACAACAATACCACAGACATACAAAGGATTATATGAAAATATTATGAAAATTTGTATGCCAACAACTGGACAACATAGAAGAAAGGAATACATTCCTAGAAACATATAACCTCCCAAAACTGAATAAAAAATGGAAAATTCGAACTGACTGATTACTAGCAATGAGATTGAATCAGTGATAAAAAACCTCTTAATCGGGGATGCCTGGGTGCCTCAGCGGTTGAACATCTGCCTTTGGCTAAGGCGTGATCTTGGAGTCCTGGGATCGAGTCCCACATCAGGCTCCCTGCATGGAGCCTGCTTCTCCCTCTGTCTGTGTCCCTGCCACCCGTTCTCTCTCTCTCTCTGTCTCTTATGAATAAACAAATAAAATCTTTAAAAACAAAAACAAAAACCTGCCAATCAATAAAAGTACAAGACCAGATGGCTTCACGGGTGAATTCTACCAAACATTTAAAGAAGAGTTAGTATGTATTCTTCTTAAAATAGTCCCAAAAAATTGAAGAAGATGGAAAGCTTCCAAATTTATTCTATAGGCCAGCATAACCCTGATACTGAAACCAAATAAGGACACCACAAAACAAGGAGAACTATGGGCCAATATCTCTAATGAAGGTAAATTCAAAAGTCCTCAACAAAATATTAGCCAAACAAATCTAACAATACATTTAAAAAATCATTCACCAAGATCAAGTGAGATTTATTCCTACAGTGCAAGAGTGGTTCAATATTTGCACATCAATCAAAGTCATATATTACATCAGCAAGAGAAATGATAAAATAATATGATCATTTCAATAGATGCAGAACAAACATTTGGCAAAAACAACATCCATTTATGATTTAAAAAAAAACCCTCAACAAAGGATATGTAGAGATGTGAAAAAGGTCATATATGAAAAACCAACATCTAATATCATACTGAGTGGTGAAAAACTGAGCGCTTTTCCCAAAGGTAAGGAATAAGATAAAGATGTCCATTCTCACCACTTTTATTCAACATAGTACTGGAAGAATCAGACAAGACAAAGAAATACAAGGCGTCCAAAATGGTAAGGAAGAAGTATAACTCTCACTCTTTATAAATGACATGATACTATATATAGAAAACCATAAAGACTCCACCTAAAAACCACTAGAACTTATAAATGAATGCAGTAGGTTTGCAGCATACAAAACCAACATACAGAAATCTATTTCATTTCTGTGTGCTAATAATGAAGTAGTAGATAGACAAGTTAAGAAACAATTTTCATTTACAATCCTCCCCAAATAAAGTAGCTGGGGATAAATGTAATCAAGGAGGTGAAAGACTTATACTCTGAAACCTATAAAATATTGATGAAAGAAATTGAAGACAACACAATAAATGGAAAGATAGTCCATTCTCATGAATTGGGAGAATTAATATTGTTAAAATGCCCGTATGACCCAAAACATTTTACGGATTTGGTGTAATCCCTATCAAAATACTAACAACATTTTTCAAGGAACTAGAACAAAAAGATCTTAAAATTTTAGGAAACAAAAGGCCTCATAGTGCCAAAGCAGTCTTGAAAAATAAGAACAGGGGCACTTGGATGGCTCAGTGGTTGAGTGCCTGCCTTTAGCCCAGAGCATGATCCCAAGGTCCTGGGATAGAATCCCACATCAGACTCCCCACAGGGAGTCTGCTTCTCCTTCTGCCTGTGTATCTGCCTCTCTCTCTCTCTCTCTCTCTCTCTCTCTCTGTGTGTCTCTCATGAATAAATAAAAATAAAATTTAAAAAAGAAAGAAAAAAAAGAACAAAACTGGAATTGTCATAAACCTAGATTTCAAGATATGCTACAAAGTTATAGTATCCAAAACATATGGTACCTGCACACCAATAGACAGATCAATAAACCAGAAGAGAGAGCTCAGAATTAAACACACAACTTTGTGATTATTTATTTTTTTCAATAATTTATTTATTCATGAGAGACACAAAGAGAAAGAGGCAGAGACATAGGCAAAGAAAGAAGTAGGCTCCCTGTGGGGATCCTGATGTGAGACTCCATCCCAGGACTCCAGGATCATGCCCTGAGGCAAAGGCAGATGCTCAACCACTGAGCCACCCAGGTGCCCAACTTTGGGGTTAATTAATCTTAAAAGAGTCAATAATATGCAATGGGGAAGACAGTCTCTTCAACAGATGGTATTGAGAAAACTGAAACAGCTCCATGCAAAAGAAGAAAACTGGACTCCTTTCTCACCATACATAAAAATGTAACTCAAATGGATTAAAAACCTACATGTGAGACCAGATACCACAAAAATCCTAGAAGAGAGCACAAGCAGTAATTTTTCTGACAATAGGCCACGGCAAAATTTTTCTAGATATGTCCCCTGAAGCAAGGGAAACAAAACAAAAATAACATGGGATGACATCAAAATAAATGGCTTCTACACAAGAAAAGAGAAAATCAGCAAACCTAAGAGGCAACCTATTGAAAGGGAGAAGCTATTGACATAGGACATATCTGATTGAAAGCTAGTATCCAAAATATGCAAGGAACTTATATAACCTAACACATACATGAAAAAAATACAATTAAAATGGGCAGAAAATGCATGAACAGACATTACTCCAAAGATGACAGATAGCCAACAAACATATGAAAAGATGCTCAATATCACTTATCATCAGGGAAACGTAGATCAAAACTACAATAACCTATCATCTCAAGCCTGTCAGAATGGCTAAAATCAAAATCAAAAGTAACAGTGTGTTGGCGAGGATGTGGAGGAAAAGGAACCCTCATGCACTGTTGGTGGGAATGCAAACGGGCAGCCACTGTGGAAAACAGTATGGGTGTTCCTCTAAAAAGTAAAAATGAAGTTACCCTATGACCCATGAGTCACACTACTGGGTAACTACACAAAGAATAAGAAAACACTAATTTGATTGGATATATTCAACCCTGTATTTATTGCAGTATTATTAACAATAACCAAATTATGGAAGTAGCTCAAGTTATCTATTGATAAATAAAGGAGATAATGCATCTTTATACAGTGGGATATTACTTAGCCATTTTTATGGCTGGAATGAAATCTTGCCATGTGCAACAACATGGATAGAGCTAGAGAGTATGACGCTAAGTGAAATAAGTCAGTCAGAAAAAGAGAAATACCATATGATTTTACTAATGGGTGGAATTCAAGAAACAAAGCAAACAAGCAAAGAGAGAGAGAGAGACAAATCAAGAAACAGATTGTTAACTATAAAGAACAAATGGATGGTTACCAGAGGGGAAGTGGGTGGAGGGATGGATGAAATAGGTGAAGGGGATTAAGTGTATACTTACCATGAGGAGCACTAAGTAATGCATAGAATTCTTGAATCACTATATTATACATCTGAAACTAATATAACACTATGTATTAACTATACTGTAATTCATTTAAAGAAAAGCAACATTAAAAAATAAATAAGTGGAAGCTGTTAGAGAAAGTTTACATTATGAAAAAAAAATTAAAAACCCAATTTTTAAAAAATCCATTCTTCTGTTAATGACTAGCTAGGTTGTTGCCAGTTGAGAGCTAGTATGTATAAATTTTTTACAAGCATGATTTTGTAAATCTTTGTTGTAGACACTTGCTTATATAATTTTGGTAAATTTTAGAGTGAAATGGTTGGTTCATTTGGTAGGTAGATGCTTGTCTTCATAAGAAACTGCCAAATTGTTTTGAAAGTCGTTGTCACCTTGTATGTCCCCATATCAATGGATAAGAGATTCACAACAAAGCCAAAATACAATATCAGTTTCTAAAATTTTAATGGTTATACTAAACGTGACATAGTATTTCCTTTTAAATGCACATTTCTTTGATAATTATGAGCATTTTTGATGTGTTTTCCAGGGACACATACACATACACATGTACACCTACACATTCTACTGTAGTTACTCTTTAGCCACTCACTCATGGGTTGTATTTTTATTATTTATTTGTGGGAGCCCTCTATGTAAGTTTTATAGCAGTCTATGATAAATATGGCTTATAAGTATGTTTTCCCCATGGTTTGCTACTGCATTTTCTTAATGATAACTTTTAATAATCAGAAGTTATCTTGATAAAACCCAGTTTGTTCATATTTACTAGTTATCTAACCCAAGGCGACAAAAGTGTTCAATTCTAGACACTTTGGAGTTTTTGCTTGTTTGTGGAAATCTGTCCTCTGTCTCAGATTCTGAGTTTTTTGATACTGTAAAGTAGCAGGCCAAACCTTGTTTCTTTTTCTTCTCCCCATACACTTATCCTATTTTTTTCAGGCCATTTGTTTAAAAATTTTTCTCCTCTTTGCACTTTTTGTCAAAAATCAATTGACAGTGTATGTCAGCCCATTTTCTGTTTTACATCTCTATTTTTATACCAGTATTATAGTCTCTGGATTAATATAGCAGCCCCACAGTCAGTCTCAAGTTGAGGAAATTCTCCAATCTTCTTCAAGATTCTGTGTTTGTAAGTCTTTTATATCCATATAATTTTATTTTATTTATTCATGACACACACACACACACACACACACACACAGAAAGAGAGAGAGAGAGAGAGAGAGAGGCAGAGACAAGGCAGAGGGAGAAGCAGTCTCCATGCAGGGAGCCTGATGTGGGACTCGATCCCGGGACTCCAGGATCATGCCCTCAGCCGAAGGCAGACGCTAAACCACTGAGCCACCCAGGGATCCCCATATCCATATAATTTTAAATTCAGCTTGTTGATTTCATCAAACAGGTCTATTAGGACTTTAATTAGAGTTAATCTATGGATTTACTTTGTTGATAAATTCGGCGTAGATTGACATTTTCACAATACTGTGTATCCGGGCAACACACTTATTACATCTCACCATTTATTTGTTTAATTCCTGTCAGAAATGTAGTTTTCAATGTGATACCCTTGATATTTTATTTATTAAACCAAACCCTAAATGTTATGTCTGTTACTACCATTGCAAATGGATTTTTGTTATAATTTATTTGCCAATTATTTGATGGTTGCATATATAAATAAAATTGATTTTTGTATAATTACCTTATGTCCTATAATTTTGATTATTTTTTTTAAATTCCAGTGGGCTTTTTTTTTTTGAGATTCCACATGGGTTTCTATGTATAATGTCATATGAATATGACATCTATGAATAAAGAAAATCTTATTTTGTCTTTTTTAGTTTCTACATATTTAACTTTTTCTGCTTACCCTGTAGTACAGGATTGAACTACAAGTACCCTGTTGAATAAAAACAAGAGTTGGCATTCTGGCCTTGCTTTCAGTCTTGGAAGAAAATCATTTAATACTTTACCATGAAATAAGTTGTTAGAATTAGACTTCTTTTTATAAATGCCCTTATTAAATTCAGGGGAGTACCCCTCTATTTCTACTTGTTGACAGTTTCCATTATGAACTGTCATTGGATTTTGTCAGGTAAATTCTCTGCATCTATTGATAAGGCCTGTGTTTTTTCTCCTTCATTCTATTCACATGGTAAATTATCCTGATTGATTTTTAAAAGTTAAGACAACCTTGCCTTCTTGAGATAAATCCTATTTGGTCATGTTGTATTTTCTTTTTATATATGGATGAATTCAATTTGCTGGTACTATATTAAAAGTTTTTGCATCTATGATACTGAGTAATATTGCTCTATATTTTCTTGGAATGCGTCTGTTTGTTTTGTTTTAGAATAATGATGGCCCCATAAAATAATTTATAAAGTTTGTCCTATCTTCTACTTTCTGACAGTGTTTGTATGTTATACTCTGTAATGTACTTTTTCCTTAACATTTGCTAGAATGTAGCAGAAAACCCACATGAACTTAAAGTTTTCTTTGTGGCAAATCTTATATGGCAAACTCAGTCTCCATATTAAGTAGATAATTCTACAGATTTAAAAACATTTTATGTATTAGATCGGGTAGATTGGGGATCCCTGGGTGGCGCAGCGGTTTGGGGCCTGCCTTTGGCCCAGGGCGCGATCCTGGAGACCCGGGATCGAATCCCACATCAGGCTCCCGGCGCATGGAGCCTGCTTCTCCCTCTGCCTGTGTCTCTGCCTCTCTCTCTTTCTCTCTGTATGACTATCATAAATAAATAAAATTAAAAAAAAAAAAAAAGATCGGGTAGATTGTGTTTTTTTAGGGGATTGGTCCCATAGCATCACAATTGTTGATTTATTGACATAAAAATGTTTCAAATGCTTTATAATCATTAACATCTATAGGATGTTTAGTAAGAAATATTTTACTTATGACATTGGTAATATGTATTTTGTCTTTTTTTTCTTTCCCACACTAATGTATCTAGTCATGTCTCTATTAATATTTTCAGTGAAACTACTCTTGGCTTTGTTAACTTATACTATTATTTGTTCTATGTTCTTGATTTCTGCTCTTACATTCATTATTTGTGTTTTTATGCTTTTGTGAGTTTAATTTGCTGTCTTTCTTTAGCTTCTGCATGGGAAAACTTGATAGTTGATAGTAAACATTTTTTCTTAAGACCTTACAATTATAAATTTTCTTTTCTTTTTTAAATATTTTTTAATTTTTATTTTTTTGTTAAGATTTTATTTATTTATTTGAAAAAGAGAGAGTGAGAGCATAAGCAGCTGGGGGTAACAGGCAGAGGGAAAGGGAGAAGCAGGCTCCCCATTGAGAAGTGAGCTGATATGAGGTCCAATTCCAGGACCCTGGGATTATGACTTGAGCCAAAGGCAGATGTTTACTTGACTGAGCCACACAGGTACCAGAAATTTTCTTTTAAATACTTCCTTAGCTATATTACTTCTGTTTTTATAGTTGTGCTTTCACTGTCATTCAGTTCAAAATATACTTTTAAGTTACATTTGTGATTTCTTCCTAGACATCCTGGTTATGTAAATTTTAGTTATGTATTTTTAAAAGGAAAATGTTATAATATAGGAATTATCTTATTAGACCTTTTATAAAAATTATTGAATGTCCAATACTTAGGGCTTTTCTATTTATTTTTATCAGTTAAATTTAATTACAGTACTGTCAAAAAATATTCTGTAGCATTTCACTGCTGTTAAGCAGTGATAAATATGTGAAGATGGAGGAGTTACAGTAGGACTTTAGAAAATCTGTGGATCCCTCTGATTTAGTCTTGTCCTGAACAGTCACAGGACCAGCTGAGGAAGTTTCTACACCACCAGGAGTCCATAGTCCTTTCTGGGCTTTCAATTATTCACCATAGCTGGTGTCCATGCCTCAAAAAGATAGGTACAATAAATATTAGATTGCTAGCTCCCTTTTGAAGGTACAAATTATTAAACTTTAGTTTTTGTCTTTGTTGGTTTGTTTGAATTTAGAGAAGACATGAATAAGAAGGAGTGTAGAGCAAAGGATAAAAGATGTTTTAGAGTTTAATAAAAGTAAATTACAGTAATGTACTTCATGTCACCTTTAATTTGCTGTATGTTTCTGGGTATGGGAGCATGAAACAATGGGATAGAAAGATTTGAGTTATGAAAAGGTGCCAACTGGCAGAGGGAAATAATTTTCTTAAATTTTATTTAATGGCAGATTATAGAAACCTCTCTGTTTAGAGAGAGCTATAAGAAGTAGGAGATATTCTCAGGCAGTAGTGGAAACCTACCAAATTTCCAAAGTCCTCAAGGAGGTACACAGCTGCAGATAATACCCTCAAAGAATGAGTTTCTACCAGGTGCAAGAAATACCACTTGCCAATATCAGGAATTTTTCATACTCTCTTGGCCCTTTTTTATTATGCTATCCTTTTTTAAAACACTGGCTATGTGCCTGCCTGCTCACCAAGTGAAATCACTGATTTAAAACAACCCCAGCATTTTCTTGAGAGTTCATCACTCAAGTGGGAGAATTCAAGGTCAACTTCCCACGAGTTCTGTGGTTTCTGGTTCCTTGGCAGAACCATGTCTCAAGCCTTGCTGCGTCTATTCTGCAACACCACATGACCTATGGAAATTTGTCTGAAACCAGTCAGACAAAAGACAGAACTAGTCAGGGCACTTTGCCAGCATCCATTCTAATGATCAATTCAGAATACCATGCTATCAGTTTGCTGGAACAATCAGTTGAGTTCCATTGAGCTTGATGGAAGTCAAAGATACTTCTCCATTGTGACAAGCTTCATGCATATCTGTGCAAGCTTAGACAGGGCATGAGCTCATGTTCAGTCACAAATTGTTCAACAACTGCAATAGGTGTGACTTTTTATCATCAAAGAATCCCTAACCTATAAGGAGAGAAACCCTTTTCCCTGATTAGCTTTCCTAAGGGATTCACTTCTTATCTCTTTTTTTTATTTCTACTTTTCCACAAATCTCATCACTCTTGATGTACGTAGTCTCAAGTGTATCGTTATAAGTATAGGTGTTTTGTAATTCTGGACCAGAACATTTCCTCTATGTCAAGCCAAGATACACTGCTTGGATTTTTAAAAAAAGAAAGAAAAAAAAAAGAAAAAAAATCAAATCAGCTCTTGTCATTAGTCTAATAGAGTTGTTTCAGCTTTCTTCCACTAAGGAACTATTTAACCACTGAACTTGTAATACGCTAAATAGAACCAGAGTGGCTCAAAAGAATTAAAGCTGTTTCCTAACTTACTCCAAGGGTCATTAAGAGAAGAGTTTCCATAAATGTGTTCCCAGTTTACTCCTATTGAAACTTAAGATTTGTGTGGAATCAGAAAAGACCCCGAATAGCCAGGGGAATTTTAAAAAAGAAAACCATAGCTGGGGGCATCACAATGCCAGATTTCAGGTTGTACTACAAAGCTGTGGTCATCAAGACAGTGTGGTACTGGCACAAAAACAGACACATAGATCAATGGAACAGAATAGAGAACCCAGAAGTGGACCCTGAAATGTATGGTCATCTAATATTCGATAAAGGAGGAAAGACTATCCATTGGAAGAAAGACAGTCTCTTCAATAAATGGTGTTGGGAAAATTGGACATCCACATGCAGAAGAATGAAACTGGACCACTCTCTTTCACCATACACAAAGATAAACTCAAAATGGATGAGAGATCTAAATGTGAGACAAGATTCCATCAAAATCCTAGAGGAGAACACAGGCAACACCCTTTTTGAACTTGGCCTCAGTAACTTCTTGCAAGATACATCCATGAAGGCAAAAGAAACAAAAGCAAAAATGAACTATTGGGACTTCATCAAGATAAGAAGCTTTTGCACAGCAAAGGATACAGTCAACAAAACTCAAAGACAACCTACAGAATGGGAGAAGATATTTGCAAATGACCTATCAGATAAAGGGCTAGTATCCAAGATCTATAAAGAACTTATTAAACTCAACAGCAAAGAAACAAACAATCCAATCATGAAATGGGCAAAAGACATGAAGAGAAATCTCACAGAGGAAGACATGGACATGGCCAACATGCACATGAGAAAATGCTCTGCATCACTTGCCATCAGGGAAATACAAATCAAAACCACAATGAGATACCACCTGACACCAGTGAGAATGGGGAAAATTAACAAGGCAGGAAACCACAAATGTTGGAGAGGGTGCAGAGAAAAGGTGGTGGGAATGTGAACTGGTGCAGCCACTCTGGAAAACTGTGTGGAGGTTCCTCAAAGAGTTAAAAATAGACCTGCCCTATGACCCAGCAATTGCACTGTTGGGGATTTACCCCAAAGATTCAGATGCAATGAAACGTTGGGACACCTGCACCCCGATGTTTCTAGCAGCAAAGTCCACAATAGCCAAACTGTGGAAGGAGCCTCGGTGTCCATCGAAAGATGAATGGATAAAGAAGATGTGGTCTATGTATACAATGGAATATTCCTCAGCCATTAGAAATGACAAATATCCACCATTTGCTTTGACGTGGATGGAACTGGAGGGTATTATGCTGAGTGAAATAAGTCAATCGGAGAAGGACAAACAGTGTATGTTCTCATTCATTTGGGGAATATAAATAATAGTGAAAGGGAATATAAAGGAAGGGAAAAGAAATGTTGGGAAATATCAGGAAGGGAGACAGAACATAAAGACTCCTAACTCTGGGAAACGAACTAGGGGTGGTGGAAGGGGAGGAGGGCGGGTGTTGGAGGGGAAGGGGTGACGGGCACTGAGGTGGACACTTGACGGGATGAGCACTGGGTGTTTTTCTGTATGTTGGTAAATTGAACACCAATAAAAATTAATTTAAAAAAATGAAACTTCTCTTATACTATTTGCTTCACTTAAAAGAGCCTCCTAAATTTTTTTTTATTTTTTAAAATGTTTTATTTATTTATTCATGAGAGACATAGAGACAGAGGCAGAGACATAAGCAGAGGGAGAAGCAGGCTCTATGCAGGAAGCCTGATGTGGGCCTCGATCCTGGGACTCTGGGATCACGCCCTGAGCCAAAAGGCAGATGCTTAACCACTGAGCCACCCAGGCATCCCCTAAATATGTGTTAGAGCATTGATAAAATATTTAAGAATGATAGCATTTTGTATAAATATTATAAATTGAGGTGGTGGCATACTTGTAAAAATATAAAAAATACAGAATGAAACGAGAAAAATATAGAATTGTAAAAAGACAAAGTGTGGCTAAGTAAGCTTCATAATAGATTTTTAAATATAGGGATCCCTGGGTGGCGCAGCGGTTTGGCGCCTGCCTTTGGCCCAGGGCGTGATCCGGAAGACCCGAGATCGAATCCCACGTCAGGCTCCCGGTGCATGGCGCCTGCTTCTCCCTCTGCCTGTGTCTCTGCCTCTCTCTCTCTCTCTCTCTGTGACTATCATAAATAAATAAATAAAAAAAATTAAAAAAAAAAAAAAAGATTTTTAAATATATTTAAATTTGAGGTTCTCTTCCATACCAGGCTGCATTCTATGTATTTAAAAATACATCACTGAATCAAACAGATGCAAATCTTGTCCGCCATGTAATTCATGTTTTAATTCAGGGTATAGAATTTTAACCAATAAGTAAAAATATGCTACGATAGTCTAGCGAGAAAATGTAAAGCAGAAAGGAGTGTAGCAGCATGTGTATGGAAGGGTGTGAATAAACGGGATGGTCAGGGAAATGTAACTAAAAAATCATTTGAGCCAAGAATTGACAACAATCAGAGGGTAAACCCTATAAGTATGGAGTAAACAAGAAATGCCTCACTTTAATAATTTTTAAAAATTTTTATTTATTTATGATAGTCACAGAGAGAGAGAGGCAGAGACATAGGCAGAGGGAGAAGCAGGCTCCATGCACCGGGAGCCTGACGTGGGATTCGATCCCGGGTCTCCAGGATCACGCACTCGGCCAAAGGCAGGCGCTAAACCCCTGCGCCACCAGGGATCCACCTCACTTTAACAGAAAGCAAAAAGTAACTATGAACATAATATGAATAATTTAGTGACTAAATCCCTAATACTTAGCTATGTCCTATAAAGCGTTGGAGAAAAAACACATAAAATCCTCTACTGCAAAAAAAAAAAAAAAAAAAAAAAATCCTCTACTGCTCAAAAGGAAATATAAGCTACCATTAGTATTTTTAAAACAGTATATGGAAGGATTAGAAAGAATGACTCTACGACACATTCCTAATTGCTTAGAAAAGAATTGTTATTCTGTAAGAATAATTTTCAGTTATTTAGAACAGAAGTGAGTTTGTTTAGTAAAATTGCAGAACTTGCCTAGAAAGGAGGGAAGATATCCCAAAAATTAGGGAAGGATGAGACTGGGAAATAAAGATTAACATGAAAGGATGTAGAAACAAAATGCTGTAGGAACATAGAGAAAATCAGAATAAATAAACTCTTGACTGTAGAGAGAGTTCTTCAGTGATAGTTAGATGTATAAAGTAATGTAGGATTCGGGGGACCCTGATATCTGGGACCAAGTGCACATAGCTGCAATTACTAGAATAAGCAACAATTGATAGTACAAGTAGGGTTTGCTTGCCAAGAGATTCACCTCCTTTTATCAAATATGTCTGAGTCATCTACCTTTGGTTATTGTTTGAGTTTGGACATAGATCCAGAAGTTCTCTGAAATATGCATGTGTACAATATGTTAGCATATGCTAGTTTAGCTGATCTAAATTAGTACTACTTCCCCTATCCCACCTTTTCATTTGGTACCCTCTGAAATAGAACTGCCACTTCTCTTGTCACTGCTACTAGTAGTAAAATCTGTAGTATATAGTCATATTAAAATCTCACTCTTTTTTAGCAGATTTTCTTCCACATATTCCAGTATTTCTAATATTAACAATCTCTCTCAGTCTTTCCCTCTCTCCCTTTATCTTTTTTCCCCCTTATACCACACTCCCAGTTTCCTTACTTTATCAAATATTTGCTTCTTGGAAGCAGATCTCTGAACTTCTCTCCTCCCTCCTGCGATCTGGTTTATGTGCCCTCCACTCCACTAACAATCATCTTGATGATCTCTTAAAGGACTTCTAATTGCCAAATCCAATAAACATATGTTAATCCTTATATTTTTTCACCTCAATGATTCTTTTTTATTTAATAAATTTAAGTAATCTCTACGTGCAATATGGACTCAAACTCTCAATCCCAAGATCAAGAGCCCCACATTCTACCAACTGAGCTAGCCAAGAGTCCCTCCATGACTTTTGATTCTTTTTCCCTGTCATTGTTCAGGAAACTCTTACATCCCACTCTCATGATCCTCTTCCTAAGTGAGAGATCACTGTCTCACTTCCGCTGCTTCCAATACAAATCTTTTAGTCTGAGTGATCTCATCCATGACCAGAGCTTTGCTTACTATAAATGTGCTGAAAATGCCCAAGCTTTACCTCTTATTCAGATCTCTGCCAGTTGTTCCTGCCTTATTGACAACTCTATAAGGTCAAAGGTGGAAAAGTAGTACAAACACAAATTTGAACAGTTATTCCCCAGAACCTATATGCTCCTCTCCCTGTATTATTTATCTTTCTTGGAGCATTTGCCAACCTGGTTGCTAAATACAAAGACTAGAAACTGTATTAGTCTTCTCATCACTCATAAGCAATTGACCACACAATTTTGTTAAGTCTATCCTCTTAGAGGATGTCACATTTGTCCCTTTCTCTTAATTCATATTACCACTTGTCTAGCTCATGTTTTTATTAGATCGGGCTTAATAGTTCAATGGTTTATAAATTTACCGCCTATTTTTCAATTTTATTTCTCTTCAATCCATTTCCTTTATTGAAGTTACAGCAATCTTTCTGAAATATGAACCTGATCATGCCACTTTTTTGCTAAAATCTCTTAATGATTCTCCAAGATATAATAGAGACCCTTCCCAATAAACCTCCATCTTTTGATTCTCCTCTTTGCTTATTAACTCCATTTGCATGAATGCTCTAGCAATACTGGAATTTCCTGCTTTAATGTGTCCTGATTTGTACTATTTCACATAGCTATATTTTTGTCCATTGTGAATCCTCATTTTCTGGAATGCTCCTCTACCCCTATTTATCTGGCATTGTCTGTGAAAACTACTTTTATGCTCAAAGACATAGTAGGTTATTTTTAGTTGTGTATGGATTTTATGTCCAAACTTCTCTTATGACAATCATCACATTTTTTCACTATTTTTATATATATATTTCCTCTCTGTTGGAGAGCAATCCTGGAACCTATTTTTCATTTTTGTATCACAAACACCTACAACTGTCTGGAACATGGTGATGAGAGTATAATGCTCAAGATATTTGTTACACAAGTTGAATTTGGCCATAGGGAACTAACAAAATATTTGTATAAAATTGTGAATGGATTCCTTTTTTTTTTTTTTAAAGGACACTCTAACAGTACAGAAGAAAATAAGATAGAGATGAATCAAATAGGCACCATCTTGTTAAATTAGAACTAGTGATAAGATTTCAGGGAAGGCTTATCATGGAAAAAAAAATTATGCATACCAAAAAAAAGAAGCATTTAAAAGATAGCAAGAGAGGTAAAACAAGCATGATAATCAAATCCTATATAAAATAGATAAGAAAGAAAAGTGTTTATCTATAGGAGCATAAGGATCAGAAATGATAAGAATATGGAAATATAATTAATTTTTAGTACTCAGGACCTTAATGAAAATAACAATTTTAGATTAGACAGAGGATATCATAAACTGTCTTATAAAGGATAGGAGAATATTAAAGAAAAACTCTCATTTAAAAAGAGTTTATTGACAAACTACAGAAATGATCTCTGAAAGCATAGTCTTAATGAGATACCACCTTACAGTAGTCAGGATGCCTAAAATTAACAAGACAGGAAATGACAGATACTTGCAAGGATGCAGAGAAAGGGAAACCCTCTTACACTGTTGGTGGGAATGTAAGCTGGTACAGCCACTCTAGAAACAGTATGGAATCTTGTCTCACATTTAGATCTCTCATCCATTTTGAGTTTTCCTAGAGGAGAACACAGGCAACACCCTTTTTGAACTTGGCCACAGTAACTTCTTGCAAGATACATCCACAAAGGCAAAAGAAACAAAAGCAAAAATGAACTATTGGGACTTCATCAAGATAAGAAGCTTTTGCACAGCAAAGGATACAGTCAACAAAACTAAAAGACAACCTACAGAATGGGAGAAGATATTTGCAAATGACATATCAGATAAAGGGCTAGTTTCCAAAATCTATAAAGAACTTATTAAACTCAACACCAAAGAAACAAACAATCCAATCATGAAATGGGCAAAAGACATGAAGAGAAATCTCACAGAGGAAGACATGGACATGGCCAACAAGCACATGAGAAAATGCTCTGCATCACTTGCCATCAGGGAAATACAAATCAAAACCACAATGAGATACCACCTCACACCAGAGAGAATGGGGAAAATTAACAAGGCAGGAAACAACAAATGTTGGAGAGGATGCGGAGAAAAGGGAACCCTCTTACACTGTTGGTGGGAATGTGAACTGGTGCAGCCACTCTGGAAAACTGTGTGGAGGTTCCTCAAAGAGTTAAAAATAGACCTGCCCTACGACCCAGCAATTGCACTGTTGGGGATTTACCCCAAAGATTCAGATGCAATGAAACGTCGGGACACCTGCACCCCGATGTTTCTAGCAGCAATGGCCACAATAGCCAAACTGTGGAAGGAGCCTCGGTGTCCATCGAAAGATGAATGGATAAAGAAGATGTGGTTTATGTATACAATGGAATATTACTCAGCAATTAGAAACGACAAATACTCACCATTTGCTTCAACGTGGATGGAACTGGAGGGTATTATGCTGAGTGAAATAAGTCAATCGGAGAAGGACAAACAGTGTATGTTCTCATTCATTTGGGGAATATGAATAATAGTGAAAGGGAATATAAAGGAAGGGAAAAGAAATGTTGGGAAATATCAGGAAGGGAGACAGAACATAAAGACTCCTAACTCGGGGAAATGAACTAGGGGTGGTGGAAGGGGAGGAGGATGGGTGTTGGAGGGGAATGGGTGACAGGCACTGAGGTGGACACTTGACGGGATGAGCACTGGGTGTTTTTCTGTATGTTGGTAAATTGAACACCAATAAAAGTTAATTAAAAAAAAAATGAAAAAAAAAAAAAAAAGAAAGAAACAGTATGGAAGTTCCTCAAGAAGTTAAAAATAGAGCTACCCTAAGACCCAGCAATTGCACTACCAGGTATTTACCCCAAAGATACAAATGTAATGATCCAAAGGGGCACCCATACCCCAATGTTCCTAGCTGCAATGTCCACAAGAGCCAAACTGGGGAAACAGTAGAGAAGTCCATTGATGGATGAATGTATAAAGAAGATACATGTGTTTGTGTATATATATACATACACATATATACGTATATATGTGTATATATACACAAAGTATATATATATATACATATACATATAGATAAACATGT